>NC_056748.1:912780814-912920814 GCF_019279795.1 Protopterus annectens | reverse complement strand
TATAATGGTGTTTGGAGAGACCTTCATATTCTCCAGTGTCTTCAGGAAAGCCGAGTGGGGTTTCTGAGTTTGGGAGGGTGGTCTGTAGCAGGCTACAAACTGGAAGGCAGTTTTGCCCACTGCTAGTTGCACATGGATGGTCTCAGATGCTTCGTGCAGTTTTAGCAGATTTATTTTTAATGCTGGATATCCGGGCTTAATTCTGGTAGGTATGGCAGCCTTATTGCAGCCATTCACAAGTTTGTACAGGCTTTCTGCAAATAATTTTGCATAGGTAGCTGTGTTCTCTGGGTTTGGGGAGCCATGAATTTTGACAAACTGCAACTTCAATATGATGGAGTTTGCTATAAATTGCTCCCAACTGTTATGGGTTTAGTTGTTTTTTTCTGGGTTGATTTTTATTTTAAGGGGGCAGCTTTATGGTTTTAACTCACTAATGAGGATGTGACAAGGTTGGGGTGGGTGGTGCCACCGTCTCCCATATTGGTATTTGATCCAGTATATTCGATCTTCTGACTGGAGTGCACATTGTCTGGTCCAAGGTGTTTGTGTTGAAGTCCAGGACTCATGCCTGTGACTTACAGGCAGTGTACGTTTCCCAGTGTATAGAGGGGTAGTTAGTCTACCATTAGTAGGGTATTTGGTTTGATGGTCAGTGCTCGTAGTAGGTCTAGGTAAGAGTTGAGCTACATAAATTAGCGGATGACCTTAGCTGTCCAGGATATGGTAAGGAACCTTGTGTATGGAGACTTGGACATGGATGAACTGCAGGGCATCATTCTCTTTAAGCAACTTGGAGTTGCATTTGTTGCTAGCATAGATCAAAACACCTCCACCTTTAGCTTTTATCTCTGCTGCTGGTAGTCTAAATGTGTGGAAGGCAATGTAGCATTGTACTGCCAGAGTAATTTCTGCAGCTTTAAACAGTCTATGTAACAGCACAGATGCCTGCATTTTCCAGATGAGGAGAGCTTGTAGGGTATGGAAATGTTCTTGTGTTTCATTGCTGCTGTCCTGACTGATGGGATTCCTTGCTGTGAAAGCGCTCAGCTGGCCTGACTAGCAGCGTAAACTGTTTTCGCCTCCAAAGCTGGTGGATGCCCTTACTGACATCAGTACACTCTGGTATAAAGGGAGCCAGGCTGCGTCATCACTTAGTCTTTTCTTGTCTCTAGAGCCCGAAGCAGTTTTAAGTGGGTTAGTCAGTCTGCACCAGAGAGAAGTTGTCAGAAAAATAAGTACCCCATTGGGGAACTTCTCTTTTTCAATTAATTCAAGTCGGATAAAGTAAATAGTTGTCTGCGCTATGGTAAAGAAATCCCACACAGAGACTCCATACTCTACTTGCCTAGGCCCAGACCACAACATCACTAATTGTCATTTTTGTGCTAGGTTTAACACGGGAACGATTAGGCGTAGGGCTGAATTCTTAGCTCATTTCCTAAGACAAGAATCAGTTGAACTGCGTGCCATGGCGTCTGCCAGTCATCCTGATCTTGAAGTAGAGAAGCGCAAAAAAAAAAAAAGAAACTTAAGCCAAAATCGTCTGATGACAATCACGCTCCACCTGAATTTCCTGCTAGACTGACATTGAAGGTGAGGCACCTTTGCAGTGCTCTTCGACATTTGAAACAGTGACCCAGGCCTCTACTGAAATACTTTTGGTGTCGGAACATGCCTTTGGTTTCTTCAGCTTCCATTGCTCATGTCTTGAGCTCATCAGTTGGGTCCGAGGTTGCTCAGCATCACAGCTTCTGACGAGCGCTCGTTAACCAGTGACACATTGAGGCCTAGGCTGGTCTATTTTCACAGAGAGGCACTAGGATGTCGGACACACTTTTGCTTAATGCCCAACCCACCTCAAAGAAAGGCAGTGTGGTAGCGTCTCCGCCTAAGCCTATGAGCTCCTAGTTACCGGAATCCCAGCAAGATTTTTTTAAGCTGGTTGAGGACTTAACATTGTAAGGGCCAGACAGACCACAGGTGAAAGGTACCTCTGGAAAAAAGGATCTCTATACTGATCTTTACCCTGAATGCTTTCTATCTGAGTAGGATTAAGCCTTGGAAGACTGGCTGAGGAAGGACCCTCTTGCACATCCTTCAGGAATCAGATTCTGAGAGAACCTTCCCTCTGCTTCATCTCCAGAGAATCAAACTATTAGGGAGCCTCTCCATTCTATGAGAGCATTTTCATTGAGAAAGCATGAGAAGAGAGTGAGTTTTTGGACTTCCCTGGGCACAAACCTTTAGCTATCCCTCCAATTTTGAAGTCCAGTCTTCCTCCAAAACTGGACCCAGATTACTTCAGATCAGTGGGTTGTAAACATTATTGCAAATGGTTACAAACTCAGTTTCAAAGAGCCTTTAGTTTACTCAAGCTTCCCAGATGTACCCCCAAATCAAAAAACTCAGGATCTCAAACATAAACAAGTTGTGTTCTCAGGGAACGGTGGAGCTAGTTCCAGGGGAACAAAAAGGAAAAGGCTTTTACTTAGTTGTTCCAGTGATGGCAAACCTTGTGTGCCAGGAGCTTTTGAAACGCCAAACCAAAAATAATTCAGTGCTCTTCACATGAGCAACGAATGCAAAAGCAGTGTCTTTGGTAACTCTGGTTGTGTTGATCGCTGACATGTCACCCAAAACACTGTGGCGTGTCATCTTTAACACATTTGTCATAGGTGTGCCATCACTGTAACCTAGTCTGAAGAAAGGTAGGATCTTGGCATCCTGTTTTTGAACCTGTCCAGCTTAAACCAGTTTCTCAGGATACCAAAGATCAAATGCTAACACTTCAAAAATCACTGCCTGTGTTAACTCCTCACTACTTCATGGGAATCAGGAGACCTAAAGGATGCCTACTTATACATTCCTATTCTGAAAAATCACACAGGCGCTTCACTTCAGAGCAAGCTCATGTCACTATCCATTTTCACTGCTGCCCTTTGGGTTGTTTGCTGCTCTAAGGGTTTTCACAAAGTGCTTTGCACTAGTCATTGCTTACTGCAGAACCAAAGGGGTCCAGATTTATCCTTACCTGGATGGTTGCCTAATACAAGCTGCAGAGATTCCAAAAATCAACAAAGATCTGAAATTCGCACAGGACCTCCCGACTTCTCTGGGGTCCACTGTAAACCTCAAGAACTCCAGACTGCTCCCATCCAAACAGCCTTCCTGGGAGCCCTCCTGGACTCCCTTCAGAGCCCCCCCCCCCAAACAAGTTTGCCAAAACAGAATACTTCCTACAGATGCAGGAAAATCAAAGCAACTCAGCCAGGGAATTCTTCAGAGCACTAGGCTACACTGCATCTTGTTTTTTCATGGTCCCCCTGGCCAAGCTGCGTGTGAGGAAGCTGCAGTGGTACCTGAAGTGTGTGTGGTGTGAGAGTTCTCAATCCCTGGACACCCAAATACCCTTGATACCTTGCTTCAAGGAGGAGTTCGCATGGTGGATACAGGCTTGTACCCAAAATCAGGGCCTACCTGTCAGAGTCTTGCCCCAGGACCAAATCCTCACCACAGATCCCTTGGAGACGGCATGGGGGGCACATACCCATAATCTCCAAACTAAAGGATTATGGCCCGTTCATCACAGAAAGAGGCACATAATTGGAAATAACTCATGGCAGCACAAAACAGTTTACTGGCTCTCAAGGACAAATGGGACCCCTGGGTCCTAGTAGTATAAACAGACAATACCACAGTCATGTGGTACATAGACAGGGAGGCACGCATTCCCTCCCCCTGTGCCGTCTAGCCATGCAAATATGGGAGACAGCACATTCTCTAGGCCTGCACCTCATGGCACAATACCTGGTGGGTGAAAAGAATACCCTGGTAGACCACCTCAGCAGGAATCTGATGGACCCCATGCATGGCATCTTCATCGGGAAGTTTTCCAATCCATAACGCAGCAGTGGGGTGTCTCACAGGTTGACATGTTTGCCAGCAAGGACAACGCTCACCTGAAGTTGTACACCAGAACAAGGCAGACGTCTGCATGGGGAACAGATGCTTTCTACTTCCCTTGGGACACACCTCTTCATTTTTGCCTTCCCACCATTACCCCTGTTGCCTCTAGTGCTTCTGAAGATCAGGCAGGCGGGCCCAAAGGCCATCCTGATAGTACCAGACTGGCCCAGGCAGCACTGGTTCCCTCTCCTCCTTCAGCTCAGCAGTTAAAAGCCTTTACCACAGAGGGTGGACATCCTCACCCAGAACAAGGGGAGGATTGTGCACCCCAACCTTCAGACGCACGGACTCTCAGCCTGGTTTATTCCACAATGCCCTACTGCACCTCCAACGTGAGTCAGTAGGTACAAACCATTTTAAGAGTCTAGAAGGTCTAGCACAAGAAAATCTTTCTCAAATAAATGGAAAAGATTCTCTGTTTGGTGCCAGGAGCACCAGCTTCAACCAAATGCTGTTAACATTTCTAACATTCTGTAGTACCTGGCCAACCTAGTGGAGAAAGGCCTTTTATTCCTCTCAATATTCTTACCTCTGCTATCTCTGCCCCCATCCCTAGTCATCCTCCATTTTCTTCTTACCCTTTGCTAAAATCATTTCTTAGGGGAGTTATTCACAGTAGGCGCCCCAGGAGAAAACCCGCCCCTCCTTGTGACCTCAACTTTTTCCTAGAAAAATTAACTTTACCCCCTTTCAAGCCTGCAGCCTCTACCACCTTAAAATTTCTTAACCGGAAAACAGCCCTACTACTGGCTATTTCACTTTGGCCATGAGGGTCTCCAAGTTGCAGGCCCAAATGGAAATGGAGCCTTTCATTATCTGCCATAAAGACAGGGTCTCACTCCAAATTAATCCTTCATGCCTAAGGTTTTTTACTAAGGTCTCTGAATCAGGCCGTTCATCTACTTACCTTCTTTCCCACCCTCAGAACAGAGGGGAAAGATTACTGCATTGTTTGGATGTACATAGAGTGCTATGCTTCTACCTGGACAGAACTAAATCTTTGAGGAAAACAGACCAGCTGCATATTACCTTTGCCCCAAGCTTGGAAGGAAAACCAATGTATAAACAAACCATTTTCAAGTGGATTTCCCACTGCATCTCTTTGTTACAGCCATCATGGCAAAAAGCCCCCTGATTTGATAAGGCCACACTTTACTAGGGCCACAGCTACTTCTACAGCTTCTCTCAAAGGATTCCCACTAAAGATATCTTGGAGGCAGCCACCTGGTCTTCTGTGCATAGCTTCTTTAGGCACTACCACCTGGCAATCTTTTCCAAGCCTAGAGCAGGTTTTGCATTTGCAGTCCTGCAGGGAATCTCCTTAATCTCCTTCCACCCTCTCTAAAGCTTTGGGAATCTTCTCAAGAGTCAGGATTGCAACAGGGAAACACTAAGAAACATAGTTGTGTACACTTACCATAATTCTAGATGTTGGTGTATTCACTGTTGCAGTCTTCTTTCACTCCATCCTTACCCCAATAGTCTACTAGGTAGGCTGCTAGAATCAGCAATGGACTGTACACCTCCCAACCCTGGTTTGGGTGTACTCTTCCCTTGGTCTACCTTAGTTACTTTTTGGGCCTCCTTGAGTCCACTCTAACTTGGCCCTCCTAGGGTGCACTTGGGGGCTCCTAAGTGGGTCAAGAAAATATTGGTGACGTTGCAGACTGGCTCCTATAGATATCAACAGTCATCCCTTCTGCAGTGACTTATATTATGATTTAGTGTGCCATAGACTTAAATACCCTTGCTTACGAAGTGTACCTTTTGAGTAGCTGTAATTCTGTAGATTTTCTGTGTGTACAGCCTGCAGACTCTTTCCAAATTATGGTGTGTCCTATCACAAGTTATCGTACATCTTGAAAATCAGCAAGCTTTCAAAACAAATCTAAGAGAACATCATATGGCTTCCTAGTTGTATACTTGCATTACTCTTGGATAATCAACTTACTAACTCTCCTTTTATGAACTGACTTTGTCCTAACCACATGCATCTATTAACTCTTCTCCTTGTTTTCACTTTACTTTTCACTTCAGCTATAATATAGTTCTTTTAACCTGTTCTAACCACTGTCTATCTTCCTGAATTAGAATTAGTTTTTATCCCAACATTTCTGTTATACTGGTCTGTCTACAGTAGCCTTCATGTTTTTGTGACAAACTTTAATCTCTGAAGCCTTTATTTTTGTATATTGCACATCACTTTGCCAAGTGTACATTTTTTTACTTCATATATTACTGTGATGTGTATAGACAGTGTATTTCTCTTATATGTGGTCCAATTGCTGAATTTTTTAACATTTTTTATATACTGCAGCTTTTCTCCCCAAGCCTCTGCTGAAAAAGGAGTCATTGTGCCCTGTCTGACATCCCTGGTCTACAGATGTAAAATAGTCTCCCTCCCACCTATGCCTGTAAAGATGTTCTTGAAAACTTTACCTGGTTGTGGTTGGTTTCCTTTTCCCTTTGTTTTCCTTATCTCTGATGTTCTTTGTGTTTCACTGTTGCAATCATTACACTTGGGTAATCTGCTGGCAGGTTGCCCTCAGTCGGCCTGAATAACAAAGTCTTGGGTCCTGCGTCGGTTGCGGTCTCCTCTTTCATGATGACAGGTCATCAGGGGTATAAAACATGCAGCCGATGCCATTTTCATCAGTCTTTCTTGCCGCACGGTGCCTGAAGCAGAAGCAGTTCGCAAGTGCTGGTCGGCCCACTCCTGAAATTTTCGTTTTCGAGTTTCAGAACTGAAGTCTTCAAACTAAAGCTAAGTACCCCATTGGGGAAACTTTCTTGCTCCTTATCGATGTCAGTAAAAGTTAATAATTGCATTACTTGTGGGAAGCAAATACCTCATAAGGATTTTCATTTGTACTGTATTCCTTGCCTAGGCCCTGATCACAACGTGCCTTGCTGTCGGTTTTGTGCTAAATTTAACCAACGCACTATTAAGCGTCTGTATATTTTTGCTTCTAAATATTTTGGTTCAAGATTTAACTACCCTGAAATGTCCGTTAGCAATCAGACTACTAGAGTTCACAAAAAACGCAAGGAAAAAGACAGACTGAGGTCTAAAACTGACGACGAAGCTTCTCCAAAACCAGTCTCCGGTTGCCGGTACTCAGGCGCTTTTGCAGCCCCTGATGCCCGCTACTTTTGAGTCGCAGGCGTCTACCGAGACCCATTTGGAGTCTGGTATGCCACGAGATTCGCTAAGTATGGAACCCGCAGATGTCCCTCCCTTGGATGGGTCCGGAGCCGCTGAGCAGGCACCGGCTTCTGAGGGCGTTTTCAGGCCTCAACATTTTTACATTAAACCAACGCCAGCAACAAAACCAAGGTAAAAAACAACTTCAATGTCTAAAAAACCAACGCATGAGCCGCGTGCTCAGGCCCCTATGCCTAAAAAACAGACTATCAAAATGGCTGAGGATTTAATTACCTTGATCTGGACTTCCCATACCCCCCCCCCCTGCTAAGAGGCTTAGGCAAGGCACTAATTATGAATCTTCAGATCAGGTTTCCATTTCTTCTGATTCCTCTTCTGATCAGGAATTTTCTGTTCCACCCTATGAGGATTCTGGTAGAGGAATCCATCCCATCTGCATCTCCTCCCGAGGATTACTCTTTTGGAGAGACTTTGCATACTTTAAGGGAACATTTTCACTGGGAGAGTCAGGACTTCTCTGAATCAAAAAAGAGGCTTAGGGATTTTCTTCTTCCTCAGCATAGGCCTTTGGCTATACGTTCTGTTTTAGACATTGTTGATGTCTTCTCGGAATCCAGCATGGCTCCTGAGTCCCTGCCTCCAGCTCCTAGTAAGCCAGACAGATAATACAGGGTTCCTGACTCTCACAAATTTCTTTTCAAAAATCCAGCTGCATATCCTGAGACTATTTCTCAGGATCCCAAGGGTGTTAAGGCTTCTACTGCCAAAAATCCTACCCCTTCTGATAGAAATTCCAGGGTGCTGGATAGATGGGGTAAGAAGGTTTATACGTCTGCATCCATGGCAGTCAGGTCTTTAAACTGCCAGTTTCATATGCTTAAATATCAACAACATGTTATGGGCTTACTGAAATGGAAAACAATGTTGATTTCTGATTGTGTGGAAAATAGAGTTACAGGATTTATTGCATTCAGCAGAACAGGTTGGGAAACGTACTTTGCCATGTGGTTTTGATTCCTTGGAGGCCTCTTGTAGGGCCGCCGTTACTGGATCTGTGATTAGAAGGCATGCCTGGCTCAAGGAGCAAAATCTGACTGATCATGTTAAAGCTAAATTGTTGGATGCCCCTTTGCATCATGATACTGTGGTAATAAGGCAGAAGAGGTTTTAAAGAAAATGGAAGACCAAGCTAAATCTATGCAAACTGTAAAAGATTTCTTGCAAGTGCAGCCACCCAGGTTCAGTAGGCACTGGCCAACTAAAAATCTGTCCTTTCCTGTGTCCAGCAGAGCCACTCAGGGCAAACCCAGGCACTGAAAAGGCTCCAGATATTAATCACAGGGTTCTTGCACGTAAAAGCAACGGGGTGCCTCCAACTCCAAATCTGGAGGAAACAAAGCACAACCCTACAGTAAACAGTCTCAATGACTTTCCTCTACCATCTCCAAGCACTTAGCTTTTGGCAGTCCCCTTGGGTGGAACATTAGCACTTCATGCTCATAATTGGCAGTTAATTACCCAGGTTAAATGGGTATTAAACATAGTATCCCAGGGGTACAGATTTCGTTTCCATACTTTGCCATTTCCAAACGGATGGCCAAATCTGCCACAAAACCAGTGGGCAGAGGCCCAGAAACAAGTCACATCCCTCATGGATATGGGGGCTATTCAACCAGTACCAGAAAAGGAAAAAGGACAAGGATTTTATTCAGGACTTTTCCTGGTCCCCAGAAAAGACAATTCATGGCATGGACTTATCGATTCTGAACACGTTCCTGGACATTCCAAAATTCAAAATGCTGACTTTAAAATAGCTTCTGCCTCTGCTAGGCAAGAATGCTTGGCTAGTAACTCTGGACTTAAGAGGCATACCTGCATATCCCAAAAAGGGTATCATGCAGCAGATACCTCCGCTTCAAAGCAGGTGTTTTGCATTACCAATTCTCTGCACTGCACTTTGGCTTATCTACTGTGCCCAGGGTCTTTACAAAGTGCCTGGCACCAGTAATTGCATTCTGCAGACAAAGAAACATTCAGATGTATCCTTATCTGGAAGATTGTCTCATTCAAGCAGAGGGCAAGGACACTCTTCTTCAACATCTGGCGTTTGTAAAAAGGCTTCTAGCATGCCTTGGGTACACCATAAACGAAAAGAAATCACAACTGGTACCCTCTCAAATAATTACATTCCTGGATGCAAGCTTGAATACAACTGCCCAGATGGCTTACCTCATGCCAGACAAAGGCAATTGACAACATACTTCAAACAAATGGCAACAAAAACCCAGTTATCAGCAAGACAAATTCTGCAGGCTTTGGTGTTCATGGCATCCTGCATTCTACTAATTCCATATGCGAGACTGCATATGAGGAAACTTCAATGGTACCTAAAAAGTTTATGGAGTCAACATTGTCACAGCCTAGAAACAATGATTCCTCTCATTCCCTGCCTACAACAGGAGTTTCTTTGGTGGGCAGAGACATGTCCCCAAAATAAGGGACTATCATTCGCTCTACACCCTGCCACCCTAACTACAGATGCATCAGACTATGCTTGGGGGGCCCACCTGGCAGGGAGATGCATTCAGGGCGAATGGATCCCAATCCAAATGCATCTGCGTATCAACCAGACAGAAATGCTAGCTGTTCAGAATGCTCTGACAGTCTTAAAGGACTTGCTTCATCCAAGACAACTACTGATAGAGACTGACAACACCACAGTTATGTGGTTCATAAACAAGCAGGGGGGTGCACATTCCTACCCCCTTTGCAGACTAGCCATGGCCTTGTGGAACACAGCCTTGACCTATCAAATGCATCTTCAAGCTCAATTCCTGCCAGGAAAGCAAAATACTCTGGCAGACCTAAGCAGTAATCTTATGGACCTCCACAAATGGAAACTGGATCCACAAATCTTCAGCATGTTAACACAGAAATGGGGGAGCCCAGACACAGATCTATTTGCCTCTCCCCAAAACTATCAGTTGGACAAATTCTGCACAAGAACTCATCACAACAAAAGCATGGAAAGTGAATGCTCTGTCCTTCAGATGGAAAAACCTGTCAGTCTATGTCTTCCCCTTCTGCCTTTACTCTCCAAGGTCTTACTAAAAGTCAGACAGGAAAAACCAAAAATTATCCGAATTGTTTCGGACTGGCCTCGCCAGCACTGGTACCCGCTTCTAAGGAATATGTCACACCTTCCTCCGTGGTACTTACCTCAAACACCTCACCTACTGTCTCAGCAGAACTGTCAAATTCTGCACACTCTGCTCCAAACTCTGAATCTTGCAGCATGGCTAATGAACTAATTATTCAAATCACATCTCTCAGTAAACCTGTGATGGATGTCATTTTGTAAGCCAGAAGGCCTAGTACTAGAAAATCTTATGCTGATAAATGGAAGAGATTCTGTGCTTGGAACCAAGCACAAGGAATAGACGCAGCAAAGCCCAATATTCCTCAGATTTTACAATACTTAACTGAGATGCTTGACAAGGGCCTATCTTTTTCTTCAATAAAAATCCATGCCTCTGCCATCTCAGCTCATTACAACACAGAGCCTCCCCTCTTTTCTCATCCACTGCTAAAACAGTATCTCAGAGGGGCCAAAAATGTAAGACCTCCCAGGAGAGCACCAACTCTTGCATGGGACCTCAATTTTGTGCTGGAAAAACTCACCCTGCCTCCTTTTGAAGCAGCAGCAACTGCGGATATAAAGTTTCTATCTTGGAAGACAGCTTTTCTTTTGGCAGTCACTTCAGCAAGGAGGGTTTCAGAACTACAGGCTCTCATGGCAGTGGAGCCTTTCATTATTTTTTACCCTGACAGGGTGGCCCTCAGGACCAATCCTTCTTTTATGCCTAAGGTGGTATCCAGTGTGGCTCTTAACCACATTCACCTGCCAACATTTTACCCAAATCCACAGAACAAGGGGGAATTGGTTCTGCATTCATTGGACGTACACATACAGCTAAGATTCTGCTTAAACAGGACCAAATCTCTAAAAGTCTGAGCAACTATTGTTAGCGTTTGCTGCAGGATCAGAGGGGAAGGCTATATCAAAGCAGACTGTTTCTAAATGGATAAGCCACTGCATTCGTTTCTGCTATTTGCACCATGGTAAACCGGTGCCCAAGGGGATCATATCACATTCCACCAGGGCTGCCTCTACTTCAGCAGCTTTTCTCAACCAAAGACATTCTAGAATCTGCTACTTGGAGCTCTGTTCATACTTTCACAAAGCATTATCATTTACCTCTCTTCTCTAAATCCAGGGCAGGCTTTGCCACTGCAGTCCTGCAGGGCCTTATAGCCGCTCCTAATTCTGGTTAGTTCCATCCTCCCATCCATAGCTTTGGGATTCTACCCAAATGTAATGACTGCAACAATGAAACATGAAGAACATAGTACAGTTGTGTACACTTAACATAAATGTAGATGTTCGAGTGTATTCACTGTTGCAGTCTGGGTTACCCACCCACCATCCCCCATTCTATAACTTTTCTTTCCTTCGCTATACTCAAAAGCCTTTGTGTTGTATTTGCTTTTAGTTGAAGGTAAAGTTTGTTTCTAAAAGTGCATTGATATATTTAGTTTATATATATTTTTGCACCCCATTTGGGGGGCACCTGACATCTGGGGCAAGAAAAACTGATGAAAATGGCGTCAGCTGCATGTTTTATACCCCCTGATGACCTGATGTCATGGAAGAGGAAACAGCAACCGACGCAGGACCCAAGACTTTGTTATTCAGGCCGACTGAGGGCAACCTGCCAGCGGATTACCCAAATGTAATGACTTCAACAGTGAATACACTCGAACATCTACATTTATGGTAAGTGTACACAACTGTACTTTTCCTTTCCCTACTCTCTTTTGTTTTAGCCATAAGGTTTGTAGATCAGTGTGTGTGTATGTAGCTAAGAAGCTATCTAAGGGCTAGCACAAGTGTATTAATACTGAGCACTTGCAAGCCTGACTGCCATTTTGTAATTAGCTGTTGAGATGTAAGCATGTACGTTTGTAAGGTCTTTTAGCCAGTTTGCTTGTATTTTATGATGATGCTGTCCATCCTGATGTGTTTGTATGTATTAAAGCATCTAAAATACCCTGCCTGCTTGTCATTTATGTTGGAGAAGGATGAGTGACATGGTGGCAGAAGTGGCATGCCTAAAGGACATGGTGTTAGATACGGCATGGCTAAAATGACTTAAGGCACTTGCTTGGAACTGGTGGAATATACAACACTGAATTTTCCCTATTGTACGTATACTTCACAAAACAGGTCAGAAATTAATTTCAGATATTAAAAATTGCTCAGCACTGTGTCTTAATTGGAAAATATGAAACAAGGCATACATAACGTTCTAAACTATATTCAGAGATACCAGAGTTATAAAGTGTTCGTATGTTTTTGCAGTATTACAGTAAAGTTATTTCGCGGAATACAGCCATTACAGAGCATATCTCACTAAGTGCAGTATTTCAGAGTTTGTGCATTTGAATGCTATTACAAGTTCACAGAACAGTTTGTTCATGCATAATTACAAGAGCCGTATTTTCAGTGTATTTGTGCATACTTTGTGGGCATGGCAGACGGATTTAGAAAACCCAACTCACTTGAGTTTGACAGTAATATTGTTGTGAACTGGAGAGTATTTGAGCAAGAGTATGACTTTTTTATACAGGCTGCATTTTCTGATAGATGACCTTACAAAGACATTTTTTTCTGCTTAATTTAGCTGGGTCAGAAGCCATAGAAAGGGAGCGTGCAATCTATACCGGAGAGGAGGAAAACAGTCCTATTGTTATACCGGCTGAGTCAAGGGAGGACCCAGAGTGCTTAAAATGTAATTTTAGAATAATGTGTAACCCACAGACAAATGTTACTTTAGAAAGGCACTTATTTTACACAAGGGATCAAAAGCCTGCTGAAACCTTTGCAGCATATATAGAGTTCATAGATTAGTACTAGGCTAACTGCCTTTGCAAGCCATTTTTTAAGCCTCGCCAATTATCCCTTGTGAGACTCGAACCCTTTACCTTGTGTTTGTAAGGCAAACACCTTAACCATTAGGCCACCTTCCCATCCCAAAACTGGCTTAATTTAAGGGATGAGCTGCTGAAAGACGTGTGTGGTATTAAAAATGATGCTGAGAGAGATTGTCCTTCGTGACAATGATTTAACTTTGAATAAGGCCACTGAGATTTGTCAGATATATATGAGCTCACAGAAAAGCACACATGTTTAAAAACGAGAATAGCTTTAGAAGGCACAGTGATAAAGCTCATCTTGCTGGTCTGCAGCATGTAGTTAAAAGAAATAGGCCCAAGCACATGGCAGCAAGTGTAGCCCCTGCAGCACTCCCTGGTAAACCCCAGAGCATTCTCGCAAATTCCAGAGTTTGCACCGTCTCAGTGAAGCATAAGAGTTAGTCAGCAAACTCAAAGCATGGGCCCCGACCCAGTTTCATTGCCAACTGTCATAATTGTGATGGAAGTCATGAATCTAAAAAGGAAAAATGTGTAGCTTTTGGTCAGCAGTGCCACAAATGCAAGCAGTGGAATCATTTCAAAATGCCCGCATTCTTTTATTAAACGAGAACATTTTAAGAAATGAGTTAGAGTTGCAACCATACTGTTTGTCGATGGTGTGTCGGTGCTTCATGAAACAGTTAATCCAGTAGATTTAAGGGCACAGAATGAAGTATTTTGTAGTGTTTGGATAAGTGGCAAACCCACAGAGCTCAGAGTTGATACAGGTTCCAAGTGCAATGTTATGTCAGCAGAAACATTTGAGTGTCATGGTGAAAGGTTTGATTTGGCAAGGTATGCAAAGCTTGTTGCTTCTGGAGGTCAAGAAATTCAAACTGAAGGCTCAGTAATGCTTTCATGTTACTGTGCTGGAAGATGCTATGACTTGTTTTATGTGGTCGAGGCATGTCCAGTTGTGCTTCAGACGCAGTTTGAAAATGGGACTGCTTTCATTTAACAAGGAAGACCACAAAGTCAGATTAAAAGACCACTACGCTAATTTCACCCAGTACATTTTTTTCTACCTATGCTGATCTTTTCAAAGGCACAGTTGTGTACTCCATGAAATTAGACTCTGAGGTCCAGTCCAGTTATCAAGCCAGCATGTAAAGTTCCAATAGCCATGCAGGACAGAGTCAAAGCCGAACTAGATTAAATGGTGCGACAAGGTGTGATTTGTCCAGTTGCAACTCCACCTGAGTGGGTATCTTCTGTGGTGGTAGCTCATAAGAAAACTTCAGATGACAGAATATTTATTGATCTGCGAGCTTTGAACAAAGCACTAAAAAGACCTCATCATCCAGTGCGCACAGTCATTCGCAGCCTTGATGCCAAATGCCACTGACTTAGATGCAAAGACTTCATTTTGGCAAATTCAGCTTGACAGCAAGTCATCATTGCTCACTAATTTCAGTAGTCCATTTGGAAGGTACAGATTTTTGAGAATGCCATTTCGGATAAATTCTGCAAGTAAAATCTGTCAGCATGCAATGGAGCAACATTTTTGTGGTTATCCTTGTGCTATTATAGTAGACATCATACTAGTAGGAGGTAATGATGAAGCTGAGCATGACAAACCTCCAAAAAGTTCTAGAAAGGACACATCACGTTAATAAGCTCAGTCCACAGAATTCAAAGTTCAGGCTACAAGAAGTCACTTATGTTGGTCATTTATTTACCAGTTCAGGCTTGTAACCAGACTCTCTTCTAAGCAAACTGCTATTCTCGAAATGCCAGCTCCAGGCAATGTTCAAGCCCTGCAACCTTTTCTTGGTATGGTCAACTACCTAGGCAAGTTCATTCCAGTCTTGAGCCAACTTTCAGCACCACGCAGAGAGCTGATGCGCAAAGATGTATCCTGGTCTTGGTTAGAGCAACACCAAAGAGCATTTGATGTCTTGAAACAGAGAATTGCTAATCCATCAACTCTCATACTACGATGTTCACAAGCCAGTTAAACTTTCCTGTGATGCTTCGAAATTTGGTCTTGGTGCAGTCATTCTACAAGAGGATCAAGCTGTTGCCTATGTATTGAGATCTGTTACCCAAACTGAAATGTAGTATGCCCAGATTGAGAGAGCTTTTGGCAATTGTTTGCATGGTGATCTTCGTGTTTCACTGTTGCAGTCATTACATTTGGGTAATCTGCTGGCAAGTTGCCCTCAGTCGGCCTGATTAACAAAGTCTCTGGTCCTACGTCAGTTGCTGTCCCTTCTTCCATGACGTCAGGTCGTCAGGGGTATAAAACATGCAGCCGACTCTATTACATCAGTCTTTCTTGCAGTGTGGTGCCCGAAGCAGAAACAGTTCGCAAGTACAGGTCGGCCAACTCCTTAAAGTTTTGTTTTCGAGTTTCAGAACCAAAGTCTTTAACTTAAAGTTAAGTACCCCTTTGGGGAAACTTTTTCTTGCTCCTTACCGATGTCAGTAAAAGTTAATAATTGCATTACTTGTGGAAAGCAAATACCTCATAAAGATTTTCATTTGTACTGTATTCCTTGCCTAGGCCATGACCACGGCATACCTTGCTGTCGGTTTTGCTGTTTATTTAATCAACGCACTATCCGTCATCGGTACATTTTTGCCTCTAAATGTTTCGGTTCTCTGTATAATTATCCAGAAATGACGTTGGTTAGCCATCCAACTACTAGGATTTCGAAAAAACGCAAAGATAAAGACAGGCCATCGAGGTCCAAAACTGCCAACGATGCTTCCCCTAAGCCAGTTGACATTTTGCTGGTTCTCAGTGAGGGGCTTTCGCAGCCCCTGATACCCGCTACTTCTGACTCGCAGGCCTCTACTGAGACCCATTCGGAGTCTGGTATGCCGTGAAATACTTCAACTATGGAACCCGCGGATGTCTCTACCTTGGATGGGTCCAGAGCCCGCTGTGCAGGCACCGGCTTCTGAGTGTGTATTCAGGCCTACAGACTTGCATATTAAACAGTCCACCTTCAATACTAAGGCCTAAATCTCGATCTATGACTAAAAAAACGACGCCCAGGCCACATGTTCAGGACCCTATACCTAAAAAACAAATTATCAAAATGGCTGAAGATCTAATTACTCTAATCAGGGGTAGTCAACCCCCGCTCTGAGGCCTAGGGCTGAGCTTGACTGTGAATCTTCTGATCAGGACTCTGTCTCTTCTGATTCTTCTAATGACCTGGGTTTGTCCATACCTATTTATGAGGATTCTGATACAGAGGATTCCATTCCCTCTGCCCCCAATCCCCCCCCCCCCGAGGACTTTTCTTTTGGGGAAACTTTACATACCTTAAGGGAGCATTTCCACTGGGAAAATCAGGAATTTTGTGATTCATAAAAGAGGCTTAGGGATTTTCTTCTACGTCAGCATAAGGCTTTGACTATACCTCCTGTACTAGACATTGTTGATGTGTTTTCGGAATCCAGTATGGCCCCTGATTCCCTGCCTCCAGCTCCTAGTAAACCTGATGGATACTACAGGGTTCCTGAGTCCCGCAAGTTCCTTTTCAAAAATCCTGTTGCAGATCCTGAAACCATTTCTCAGGGGCCTAAGGACATTAAGGCTTCTACTAATAAAAATCCTACCCCTTCTGATAGAGACTCCAGGGTGCTGGATAGATGGGGTAAAAAGGTTTATACTTCTGCAGCCTTGGCAGTCAGGGCTTTAAACTGCCAATTTCATATGTTAAAATATCAACAGCATATTACTGGACTGCTTAAACAAAAAATTGTTGATTTCTGACCGTGTGGAAAATAGATTTACAGTATTTATTGCGTTCTGCTGATCAAGTTGGAAAACATACTTTGCAATGTGGTTTTAATTCTTTAGAGGCCTCCTGCAGGGCTGTTGTTACTGGGTCTGTGCTTAGAAGGCATGCTTGGCTTAAGGAGCAATCTCTGCCTGATGACGTTAAAGCGAAATTGTTGGATGCTCCTTTAAATCAGGACCGCCTGTTTGGCAATATGGCTGAATACGTTTTAAAAAAGATGGAAGATAAAGCAAAATCTGTGCAAACTGTAAAAGATTTCTTACAAGTGCAACCTCCAAGATTTAGTAGGCATTGGCCTACTAAGAATTGGTCCTTTCCAGCTCCTTCCAGATCCTCTCAAGCCAAACCCAGCAAACCAAAAGCACCAGGTTTCAGTCCCAGGGGACTCTCAGAACTAAGCAATGGTGGTCTCCACTTCCAAATCTGGAAATAAGATACCCCCCTATGGTAAACAGTCTCAATGTCTTTCCTTTAAAATTACGAAGCACTTACCTTTAAGCTTCCCCTTTGGGGAGGAAGATTGTTCTTCATGCAAAAAACTGGGAACTCATAACCTAGGACAAATGGGTTTTAAATAGTGTCCCACGGATACAGATTTCATTTCCACACGTTGCCAACACCAAACGGGTGGCCCAGACCTGCCCCCAAATCAGTGGGCAGAGGTTCAAAAACAAGTACTTTCCCTCTTAAACATGGAGGCTATCCAACCAGTACCAGAACAGGAAAAGGGACAAGGTTTCTATTCCAGGCTTTTCCTGGTACCCAGAAAAGACAAATCATGGCATCCGATTCGGGACCTGTCTACTCTAAACTCCTTTCTGGACATTCCAAAATTCAAGATGTTGACTCTTCACCAGTTACTTCCTATGCTAGGCAATGATGTCTGGTTGGCAACTCCTAGATTTAAAAGAAGCATACCTGCACATCCCAGTCAGGGAGTCTTGCAGAAGATACCTACGCTTCAAAGCAGGCTACTTGCATTATCAGTTCTCTGCACTGCTGTTTGGCTTGTCTACTGCACCCAGGGTATTCACAAAGTGCCTGGCTCCAGTAGTTGCATTTTGCAGGCAAAGAAATATTCAAATATTTCCATACCTGGACGATTGTCTAATTCAGGCAGAAAACCAGGGCATTCTTTTAAGTCATCTGGCGTTTGTAAAAAAGCTTCTAACTTGTCTGAGGTACACCATGAACAAAAAGAAATCACAACTGGTACCCTCTCAACAGATTACTTTCCTGGGTGCAAGATTGACTACAACTGCCCAGATCTCTTTCCTCACGCAAGAAAAGACAATTCATTTAGTAACTTGCTTCAAACAAGTGGCCACAAAAACCCTGCTATCTGCAAAACAAATACTGCAAGCTTTGGGGTTCATGGCCTTCTGCATTCTTCTAATTCCATATACAAGACTGCATATGAGGAAACTACAGTGGTACTTAGTCTATGTAGTCAACATGGTCACAGCCTGGAAACAATGATTCCCATCATACCTTGCCTACGCCTGGAGTTCCTCTGGTGGGCAGAGGCCTGCTACCAAAACAAGGGACTGTCATTCATACTACCCCTTGCCGCCCAAACCCTGACTACAGATGCATCAGACTATGCATGGAGGGCTCACCTGGCAAGGAAGTGTATTCAGGGCAAATGGAACCCAAATCAAATGCACCTACATATCAATGAAAAAGAAATGTTAGCTGTACAGAATGCTCTGAGAGCCTTCAAGGGCTACATTCTTCCAGGACAACTAATGGTAAAGACTGACAACACTATGGTTATGTGGTACATAAAAAAGCAGGGGGGTACACATTCCTACCCACTCTGCAGACTAGACATGGCATTGTGTAATACTGTCTTGAGCTACCAAGTGCACCTATAAGCTCAATTCCTGCCAGGAAAATTGAATACACTGGCAGATGGACTAAGCAGAAATCTCATGGACCCACACGAGTGGAAACTGGAACCACGGATTTTCAACATGTTGACAAGCATATGGGGGAGCCCAGACTTAGATCTATTTGCCTCCCCCCACAACTACCAGTTAGACAAGTTTTGCACAAGGGCTCCCCACAAAAAAGCCTGGAAAGTGGATGCTATGTCTTTCAGCTGGAAAAACCGATCAGTCTACACCTTTCCCCCTCTGCCTCTACTCTGCAAAGTTCTGTTAAAAGTCAAACAGGACAAACCAAGAATGATTTTGATCGCTCCAGACTGGCCACGCCAACACTGGTACCCGCTCCTGCGCAGTGTCACAAATATCTCCATGGCACCTGCCTCAGACACCTTCTTTGCTGTCTCAGCAGGAGAACCAAATTCTGCACCATCAACTTCCAACATTGAACCTTGCAGCTTGACTAAAATCTTAAATTCATCCATAGCATCCCTCAGCAAACCTGTGATGGATGTCATCTTGGAGGCGAGAAGACCTAGTACTAGAAAATCTTATGCTGACAAATGGAAAAGATTCTGTGCCTGGAACCAATCTTTAGGGATGAGCACAGCAGCACCCAATTTACCTCAGATTTTGCAATACTTAACTGAGATGCTTCACAAGGGCCTGTCTTTTTCCTCTATTAAAACCCACGTTTCAGCTATTTCAGCTCACTATAACACAGAACCCACCCCTCTTTTCTCATCCCCTGCTCAAGCAGTATCTCAGAGGGGCAAAGAACTTGAGACCACCCAGGAGAGCTCCTACCCCTGCCTGGGACCTTAACTTTGTTTTGGAGAAACTCACTTTACCTCCTTTCGAGCCAGCTGCTACTGCAGACTTAAAATTTCTTTCTTGGAAAACAGCCTTCCTTTTAGCAATCGCTTCAGCTAGAAGGCTATCTGAATTACAGACCCTTATGGCAGTGGAGCCTTTCATCATCTTTCATGTGGACAGGGTAACTCTGAGGACCAGTCCATCCTTCATGCCCAAGGTAGTTTTCACTATGGCTCTTAATCAGTCCATTCATTTGCCAGCCTTCTTTCCTAGTCCACAGAACAAAGGGGAATGGATTCTGCCTTCCTCGGATGTGGACAGACAACTTGGATTCAACTTTAACAGAACTAAATTTCAAAGAAAATCTGAGCAATTTCTAGTAGCATTTGCTGCTGGGGCAGAGGGGAAGGCTATTTCAAAACAAACCATTTCTAAATGGATAAGCCATTGCATTAATTTCTGCTGTAAGCACCATGGAAAACCTATCCCCCAGGGGATCAGATCACACTCCACCAGGGCTGCATCCACTTCTGCAGCCTTTCTTAGAGGTGTTCCTACCAGGGATATTCTAGAAGCTGCTACCTGGATTTCCTAACATACTTTCACCAAGCATTATCATTTACCATTTTTCTCTAAATCCAGAGCTGGCTTTGCCACTCCTGTCTTGCAGGGCCTTATAGCTGGTCCTAATGCTGTATAAATTTCTCCTCCCAACCATAGCTTTGGGAATCTACCCAAATGTAATGACTACAACTGTGAAACACGAAGAACCTAGTACAGTTGTGTACACTTACCATAAATGTAGATGTTCTTGTGTATTCACTGTTGCAGTCCTGGTTACCCTCCCTCCAGCCCCCTGTTTTTCTCTGACTATACCTCTACCTTCTTTTACTATGCTTAAAAGCATTTTTGGTGTATTTGCTTTTGGTTGGAGGTATATTTTTGTGTGTTTTAATTTTATTTGCTCCCCATTTGGGGGGCACCTGACATCTGGGGCAAGAAAAACTGATGTAATGGTGTCAGCTGCATGTTTTATACCCCTGATGACCTGATGTCATGGAAGAAGGGACAGCAACCGATGCAGGACCCAAGACTTTGTTAATCAGGCCGACTGAGGGCAACCTGCCAGCAGATTACCCAAATGTAATGACTGCAGCAGTGAATACACTCTAACATCTACATTTATGGTAAGTGTACACAACTGTAATTTCGAAGTTCCATGATTGTTTATGGTAGATTTATCCAAATCGAAACAGACCACCAACCTCCAGTCACTTTCTTGAGAAAACCTATGCATTTAGCTACAGCCAGATTGCAACGCATGATGCTGAAATTTCATAAAGTATAATTTCAGTCTTGTCTACAAGAAAGGCAGACATCTTGCTGATACATTATCCAGATTGCCTAGAAACACCACAGAACAGCATGAGAATGAGAATTTTGATTTTTGAAGTCATGGAAGTGAGAAAGTTTTCTTCCGCACGTCTTGAGCTGAGAGATCATACAGCCACAGATCCAGTTTTTGAGGCTCAGCCACTTTATTCAACAAGAATGGCTGTCAAAGCAATCTAGTTTACCTCAAGAAGTGCAACTTTATTATCCTTACAGAGATGAGATTTGTCTGACAAAAAGGTATCATCATGAAAGGTCCAAAAGTAATTGTTGCAAAGTCCTTGCAACCAGAGTACATTACTATCCTGCGTCGTGGTCACACACGAGCTGATTCTACCAAAAGGGTGAGAGAGCTAGTATTTTGTTCTTTGTCACAAGACATTGAGAGAGTACTTTTACCTTGTTCCATGTATAATAGTACTAAGCCACATCAACAGAAAGAACCACTTCAGCTAAACCAGATTCCAGAACTACCTTGGTCGACAGCCACCGACATCTTTGAGTGGAATGGTCAACATTATTTGGTGTTGGTAGACTTACTCCAATTGATTTGAGATTGACCTACTTTCCTAACTTAGCATCCAGTACTGTCATTACTAAGATGTAGCATCATTTTGCAGTTCATGATAGTCTGCACAAAGTTATTTCTGACAGTGGCACGCAGTTTACAAGCCAACAGTTCAGAAGATTTGCTGAAGAATGCGACTTTACTCATGTCATGAGTAGCCCTGATTACCCACAGTCAAATGGTTTGGCAGAAGTGCAAAACAGTTAGTAGAGAAATCAAAACAAGATAATGGTGATATTTTCCTGAATCTTTTGAATCTCAGAAATGTTCCTCATGATAAGCATTTTGGTTCACCTGCTCAGAGACTTCTGTCGAAACTAGCCAGAACTACATTACCAATCAGTAGTCGATTATTGGTTCCATGTGTCAAGAACATGTCAGTGAAAACCAATCTGTTGAAGTGTTTAACCCAGAAGTCCTACTAAAATAAAACCAGCAAACCACTCAATCCATTACAAGAAGTGGTAAGGATACAGACGTCCAGTGATTATGATCGGATTGGTGTCATCTGGATTATTTGCTCAAAGCTGAGATCATACAGTGTGGAATCATAAGGAGCAAACTTACCGATGTCTGAGCCTATACCACAGCACATACCCTGTGAGAAAGACTTATCTCAGAGAGTTGTCTGGTGTTCCAATTCCAGAGGAAGTTCTAGAGAATATTTCCATTCCTGTAACGAATCCAGAAGTTCCCGATACGAGTTGTTTACCGAAGACTGTCCTTGTTGCTAAATTTAGTCCAGATTGTTATGTTATGGGATATGGTCACATCTCTAAACCCTGTAACAGATACAAAAGCAACTTGGACATGAACATTGTGTTTTGTTTCTAATGTCTATAGTAATACATGTCTAATTCTAATGTTTTTACAAAGGGCAATCTTTTAAGAGGGAGGATGTAGATCAATGTGTGTATGTACCTTTAACAAGCTATCCAAGGGTTTTCACAAGTGTATAAATATTGCGAGTCTGACTATTTTGTAGTTAGATTTTGAGATGGAACTTTGCAACTCTGAGATTGAGACTTTGTTGGGTGGCATAAACCAGGGAACCTTGTTGGCTAGGCTGACGTAGCCCTTCTGGCTGATAGCCTAGTACCTACCTATGAACCTGTGAACCTATGAAGATGTAAGCATATATGTAAGGAGGTCTGTCTGTTAGCCAGTTCACTTGTATTCTGTGATGCTGCTATCCATCCTGATATTTCTGTGCATTAAAGCATCTAAAAGAAATACCCCGCCTGCTTGTCATTTGTGTTGGAGAAGGACGAGCGACAAGGCTGACTGCCTCATTTTGAATGAGGAGAATGCTCCTACTCTAGGATGACTTTGCTTTCGTTTTTTCTTTTAACCAGGGGAATATTACTTGCTAGTCCTAGAGACCTTATCGCCTCTTGTACCATGGCGTAGGGATACTTGGCTAGGGCCTTTTTGTTGGTGCCACTTAAGGTCAGCAGAGCTTTAAAGTGGCATGGACATATGCCAGTCATACCAGCACATTCAGGTGTGCTGAGGAGACAGCTTGTATGTTATGTATACAGTTGTACTTTGCAACTAGCAGTTTCTCTTTCCTCAGGAAAGAAGGGGAAAGCAGCGTCAGGGCAAACACTTGCCAATTGGCTACTACATTGCATACTTTCTGCTAGGGTATGAACCTGTAGGGATTTGGGAACGCTTGTACTCGTAGCTGGCCTTGGGCATAGGCCAACTAGGCGGCTGCCTAGGGCGCCGCTGTAGTAGGGGCACTTTTCCAGTATTTATTTGAGTAGGTAGACCAGGACGGGGGCACCAGGTAGTGTGGTGGGGGCGCCATGGAGCTCTCTTGCCTAGGGCATCAGCTGACCTAAGGCTGCTCCGTACTAGGTACAGAGCTGCAGGTATGGCTTTCCTTTGAGTCACCACATAGGCTGTTTTGCTATCAGCTTCTTTGCCACCTGCCATTATTAGATGGCCATTTCTTCCTTCCAGGGTAAGACCTGGATTTGTTACAGCCATACTGCAGGCTATGCTGCTGTCCAGCTATTCCATTCCAACCCACCTGTCTTGCTTAAAGATATTGGTTTACCTAGTAGTCTGAATGCAGAAGGGGGATTTGAGGGGCACATTGTTATAGTAATTAGAGGTGTAAAGTGGGAATGAGAGAGAAGGGGAAAACTGACTTTCCAGGAAGCCTGCATGATTAATGACTTAGATCAGTAGGTATACGTTGTGATAGTCATTTTTCTTTGTCAGTTTTCTTTTTCCCTTTAATAAGCGAGAAGTGTAGTAGCAAATGTCAAATAAAATAAGAATGTAAGCACTTGCGGCTGGGAAGAATGAAATGGTAAATGAGTTAATTATAAGAAGGAACAAGGAGGCACATGGCCAGTGTAAAGTGCAGAATGCATCATGCAGGAAAATTGTATGACTTGTAGAAAAGAGCGAATAAACTACTTCATTGGAAATGTCAAAACAGACTGTATCCTCTGGTCTTTGGTTGAATCTGATGTTTCAGTTACTAGGATTGGGAACAGCTGGAGGACATCTTAAAAGGAATAGGGCTAAATGCCAGGAGACAACAGTGCACCATGCATGAAGACTGCACAGAAAATGTAGAAATTATGCAGTATCGATAAAGAAGCATTGCTTTAAAACAGAAAAAAATTTTCTTCATTTTAACTGTTTGCTCCCTCACATTTCTGACAGAATATTTTGTAGGGAATTTTTACAGTACAACTTCTTACACACACACACTATTTTCCCATTTACCTGTCATCTTGCACGCCTCCAGCATTTGTGGTTTACTTGAGTAAACATTCTCTGAAGTCTGCATAGGGTACAAAAATGCCTATGCAAACACTTCCAAGCAGAAATTATAATCCTGCACTTTCTTGCATTCTTGGGACCCATACAGATGTCCTATTGCTCCTTTATAAATTGCCTTTCCAGTCTGTCTTCCCAATCTTTTCTTGCCACCTCAGAATTAATTTTTATACTGATTGTAGAATTTTTTTATACTTCCTACTACTAATCCCTTTTTAAATATCAATTTGTGTTCTAAATTTTACTAAAAACCTCTACCAGAGCTGGTCTTTCACTTAGCACTCCCCTATCCCTTTTTGTTTGCCTGTACTTTTGTAAATCCTTTGGAGGCAAGGCTGTCTGTAACTTGCAGTCCAAACTTCTTGTCATTATCCCACTTTATTACATTGCTCTGTTTAGTTATTTTCTCTTAATACCTCAGTTCCCTTGCTAGTTTCTTCCAGTAATTTCCAGCTTCTTCTTGCCTGTTTTTTATGCACCTAGTTGCCGTCATTCCTATAGGAAAATCTCCTTTCTGCATTCCCGTGTTAGCTTAGGTCATACTTCTAACCAACAATTACTTGATATCTACCACCCAAAAAGGTCAGTAGGCAAACTACTTTTCAAACACTCCCTTGCCCATGCTTGGAACAAACTTCCCCTTGACTTGCGTTCAATCTCCCACACCTCACACTTTAAAATTAACTAAAAGCTGATTTTCTCAATTCCAGAACCTGCCCTTGCCATGACCCTACCTAGTCTTTCCTTCCCTTTATGTACCCTCAAAAGAACCATACTTAGTACCTCATTACACCTCTCTCTCCAATGTGTCTACTATGCATTTACATAATTTTACACGCAATTTTTTTATTGTTGACCTATTGAACTATATCAATGTAAAATTGTTACTTAGCTTCTTTTTAATGCAACTTTAACTTTATGCATGTAACCCAACATATGTGAATCTTTTTGCTATAACTGCTATTATATCAATATTGTTTAAAATTGTACTTGTTTAAAATTTACTACTGGAGCTTTTCTCCTCGGGTCTCCACTGAAAATGGGCCACAAGCCCAGTTGGACAAACCCGGTTAACAAATGTCAGTAAATGTTTGTGTCTTTCGGCTTTTCCCGGTTAGGGGTCGCCACAGCGGAACTCTGGTCCGCTAATGATTGGCAGTAGAGTTTTACGTGCTGGCTTGCCGGGCCTAACGCACAACTTTCAACGAAGGAACGCCCATTCACGCATGTCGCCACACAGAAGACGCTCTAACTGAGAATTGAACGGGTAACGTCCAACTGTGAGGCGACAACGCTACTGCAGCACCACCACCGCAGTACAACAAATGTCAGTAAATAATAAATAAATAAAAATACTACATGCACCTTTAAGAATATAATATTCTGTATGGTGGCCATTGAGCATCTGCATCCAAAATCCTACTGTTTCATCATTCATATGTTCCTACTTTGATGTGTAACCTTCTGTTATGTATATGAGCCTTAACTGTATAGCTCTAAAATTTACATTGAGATTGGGTAATCCTAAACCACCCTGTTTTATGGTAAAGATCAACTTTATCCCACTTATTCCTTTCTTTCCCACCCAAATAAATGCAAAGAGGATTTGACAAAAGAACAGGGATGATCCAGATGGAAGCAGAATGTAAGAAAACACTCCTACTGTTGGTGGGTCTTATTGCAGAGAAAGCATTCACTAGAGTCAGCTGGGATGTAACCCTGTTTCATCAGGGCATTTGCACTCTCTGATGAAATATTTTTATTTATTTTTATTTTACATTTGTTGACCGGGATAGTCCGACTGGATGCATGTCCATTTTCAGCGGAGGCCCGGGGAGAAAAGCTCCAAGGGTAAGCAGATACAGCATTACATATTACAGACTATTTACAGAGATTACATAAGTAAGCAAGTTAAACAAGTTCCACAGGTTACAGTTAATCCTGAGCACAAGTCAGGATTAAATTAAATTACACAGTAAACTGGTTAACAGATTTTTACACATTCTAGAGAGAGTTAGCCAGGCTTGATACATTGACACAGCCAGTTAAGTGACAAATGTTGTTTGAGTCTAGTTTTAAATTGACCTAAGATGGAAAGTAAGGTAATATCAGCTGGAAGAGAGTTCCAGGATCTACTTAGAGTTTGCAAAGAGAGAATCACCAGCTGTGTTATTAATTTTGCTAGTCTGAATTAGTAGTTTGTTAGAGGATCGAAGCGGTCAAGGATTGTTATAGGGGGTGATAATAATTTTAAATGCAGGAGTATTGTCCGGATTATAGAGGATTTTATAGGCCATAATCAGTTGGTTATACTGGATTAGGCTGGGTAGTTAAAGCCAACCAAGCTGATTTAGATTGATGCAATGATGTGTCCTAAAAGGCAGCCCAGTGGCAAACCTGGCAATGTGGTTGTAGCAAATTGAAAGTTTGTTAAGGACAGTCTTGTTCAAATTCGAGAGTAGAGGGGATGCATACAGAAGGGTTGAAAGAAGGTGAGAGCGAGCTATGGCAATTTTAGCTGGAGGGGTTAGGAAAGCTTTTATTCTGTAAAGTGACTCTAGTTTTTATTGATGGTTTTGATAGTTTGGTTAACATGTAGGTCAAATTTGAGATTGTCTATGATGACACCTAATAGTTTTGTAGATGGGTCAGGGGAGATTATTGTGCCATCATTTGATTTTATGGTAAAGGTGAAAGCGGTAGACCTACGTGTTGGTGAAAATAACAGCATTTTAGTTTTTTTGGGATTTAGAATCAGACTATGTTCAGAAAGCCACTTTTCTATTGTATTAAAGGTGGTCTGGGTAGCTGACCATAACTCTACTGGAGATGTGGCTGAGCAAATCAGAGTAGAGTCATCAGCATATTGGATACAGCTGACTTTTGGGATGACAGTATAAAGGTCGTTAATGAAGATGGAGAACAGCAAGGGCCCTAGTATAGAGCCTTGTGGTACTCCGAGGGTGTTAGGTAGAAGGTTAGAGTGTTTGTTCTGCCAGAGGACAGCCTGCTGTCGACCATTCAGGTAGGATTGAAACCATTGGAGGGCTCCAGTATCTAGACAGAATGTTTGCAGGGTGTGGATTAAAAGTTGGTGATCAACCATATTGAATGCCTTGGAAAGATCCAAAAAGTGGGCTGAAGATATATAATTATTGTTGCAATTATGGTTTATGGTGTTAGTAAAGGCTAGGAGGGCTGAAGTAGTGCTGTGATGAGGACGGAAGCCATGCTGAGTGTCTGCCACAAGGCGATTTTGGATTAGGTGGTGCATGAGTTGTCTCTGAATACATTTTTCCATAATCTTTGCAAGTGGAGAGAGTATAGCTATTGGCCTATAACTGGAGAATTCAGTAGAGCTGCCTCCTTTGTGAAGTGGGATTACATAGGATATTTTCCAGATGGTGGGAATTTTAGCTTCTACTATGGTTCGATTGATTAGTATTGAGACGGGGTAAGCAATAGCATCAGCTGATTTTTCTAGGTATTCGGCAGGTAGTTGATCAGCAGAAAGTGTAGTGAGTTTTAATTTTTTGATCAAGGTATGGATAAGTGAAGTGGCGACTGGTTGGAAGCTGAACCCAAGTAGGTTTCTATGGGTGCTACTTTCAGGACCAAGGGAGCTAGGAGGTAGTTGGCTAGCTAGGGCTTGAATTGTCTCAGTAAAGAATTGGTTAAAACTATCAAACATCTTCAGGGGTTTTATCAATAGTAGTAGCAGGGATTGGGGTTGAAGTTTGTCCAGGATGTAGTAGATTATTTAAACCTGCCCAAAACTTCTGAGGGTCATTTTGATTTACTGTCTGTAAATTACAGTAGTATTGTTTTTTGTCTTGTAAAATTGATTTTTTGGTTTCGTTCCTGGATTGCCTGTATTTAATGTGATCTTGAGGGTCTTTAGAAGAACGCCATAAAGCCCATGCTTTGTTTCTAAGGGTAATTTTGAGTTTAGACTGTATAGAAAGCCATGGTGCAGTTTTTGCCTTGGTTTTCTCTGAACGAACAGGTGCATGCAAATCAAGGATCTCAAGGAATTTGTTGTTAAAGTATGCTACTGCTTCCTCTAA
Organism: Protopterus annectens; assembly: GCF_019279795.1. Taxonomy (NCBI): domain Eukaryota; kingdom Metazoa; phylum Chordata; order Ceratodontiformes; family Protopteridae; genus Protopterus; species Protopterus annectens. The sequence continues at coordinate 912,892,351 of NC_056748.1, read as the reverse complement.
GGGGAGGTGTTTTAGAATAGACCAATTACATGAGTTTAGTTCTTGTTGGAATTTGGCAGGGTCACATTTTTATTGTTTCTAACCTTTGAGTAAGGGTTGTTGGGAATTAATGGTTTTGTGCTTAATTACATATGTGAGAAGGTGATCGCTTAGGCCATTAAGGAGGGTACCAGAGGTGTACAGTTGGGGGTGACTGAGTACCCAGTCAAGTATACTTTCTTTTTGGTTGGGTTTACCTAGCCTGGTAGGGGTGGATGTGATTTGTGTAAATGCATGCAGGTTAATATGGGTGGTTGGGGAATTCTAAGGAACAGGTGCCCCAGTCTATGTTAAAGTCTCCAAGTAGTAGGGTTTCTTGGGGGTAGTGACATAACCAGTGCAGGATATCTTCAAATGTAGATATATTGTTACCTGGGGGAATGTACATACAGATGATATTAATGCATTTATTTTTATTAAGTTGCAATTTGGTGGCAAGAATCTCAGAGTTATTAATCTGAGGCGGTTGTATTACATCTATGGTGACATTCAACTCAGGTTTATAGAGTACAGCTACCCCACCCCCCTTCCTGGAAGCACGATCCAGCCTGTGTATGTTGTACCCAGGTGGTAACACTTCATTGTCTTTAGTGTTAGGTTTTAACCAGGTTTCAGATAAACAGAGAATCTCAGGGGAGTGGACATCCAGAAGTGCATGCAATTCATGTACCTTGTTATTAATGCTCCTAATATTGAGATGACAGACTAGGAGAGAGTTAGTTGGCCTATTAATTGTAGGTTTGTAGCTTAGATTACAAGTAGAGGGGGTATGTGTATCTGAAGTGAGTGGGCCAGGGTTGGGGTGAATATCACCACCAAGTATTAGGTTGAGTCTATACTTGGTGATGAACTTCAGGAATTTGTTTATTAGTTTGTGGTAGTGTTTGGATCTAGAGCTAATGTGCCTGGGGTTGAGATGTTGATAGACTGAACAAGATGTTGGATAGGATCTGGTACTGTAAGTATGGTTGAAGGTGGAAAGATTTACAGCTGGGGTGATAGTATGGCCTTTTGGGACCTGAAATCCTGTAAGAAACTGGTTTTCATACAAGGTAAGGAGTGTATGGTGTGAACAAGAGGGGTAGTAAAGCGGGGAGTATATCATTATATGTGATTCAGCTAGTGAGTGAAGGAACTGTTTTACCTGGTGATGCAACACCAGAAGATAGAGTGGCGAGGTAAAGGTACTGGAAGGGGGATGGGAGAATGCCAGATGAAAGCTAATAGGTGGTAGAATAGGGGCGGGTGGAATTATCCCAGATGAAAGCAGATAGGATCTAGAAAGTGGGGGAGTGGCTATAGTACTATAAATTTAGAGGTACTGGGGGGCGGGAGGGAATTGGGGGCAGGGAGGGGAGCGAAGAGAGGGCAAACGTAGCGGGGCCTTTGCAGTTTACAAGGTTTCCTAAGGTGTCCTAAAACTATAAGATAAGTATTACAGCTCTAATGTAAGAGTCAATTTACTTCAGTTACAGGGGAAGGAGGCAACCACTCAAGTAGAAACAAAGAGCCCTATGGCTGACCAATATGGTGACCTGCTTAATTACAAAGCACTGTAAGTGAAAGCTTGACAAATGCTTTTTGTGTGTAACCTACTCTGTTTAAATGTTGAGAGAAACTGATTGCAGTCCTGTAGACACCGTTTTGTAGGGAACTGTAGAGTTCAACAAGGAAAAGAGAAAAGCAGAAATTCTAGGATAAGCATGAAGGCAACAACAGGCAATTATTATATAATAATGCATTCAGAAAGTTTTGGTGGGGGGGGGGTAAAGTAGCATACTTCAGAATGAACTAAGATTTATAGCTAAGAAACCTAAGCAAGAGAGCAAGGTTTATAGGGTTAATGTGGTGGATATATGAAGGGTTCAAGGCAAGAATGAAGGTGGGAGGGTTTGTGCCCAACTGCCTTTATCTGAACACAGGAACAAGGCCTAGACGTCCTTTTTGTCCTTTATTTACTTAATATTGACCACCACTAGCAAGGAGACTGTTAAATTCCAGGATATAGATGTAATCAGGAAAAATGTGGCTTTATTTGCAGTTATTTGGTTGACAAGATTATTATGCTGAAAAAATCTAGAAATAGACCCTTTGTTTTGGAATGTTTTGAAACATGTTCAAGTCTTTTAGGGATATAAATTTATTGAAGGTTTATTAAAGGAAAAAAAACTATAACCATATCTTCCTTGAAGTTAGTTCCATGAAGTTCTGTCTGAATATTGTTTTTCTTGGTGGCTGTCTCATTTGACTGTAGAGTTTCTGAGCTGCAGGCAGATATTCACACTGTTTTTCACATGGACAGGTTATCTTTTGGAATAAAGACAGGATTAGTTTTTAGTGGATTTAGAAATTGATCTAAACAAAGCCGTTTAGCTGTAGATCTTCGTATTTCACTGTTGCAGTCATTACATTTGGGTTATCTGCTTGCAGGTAGCCCTCAGTCGGCCTGATTAACAAAGTCTTGGGTCCTGCGTCAGTTGCTGTCCCTTCTTCCATGACGTCAGGTCGTCAGAGGTATAAAACATGCAGCCAACGCCATTACACCAGTCTTTCTTGCCGTGTGGTGCCCGAAGCAGTTTGCAAGTGCCGGTCGGCAGACTCCTGAAATTTTCGTTTTCGAGTTTCAGAACCGAAGTCTTTAACTAAACCTTTTCTTGCTCCTTACTGATGTCAGTAAAAGATAATAATTGCATTACTTGTGGAAAGCAAATACCTCATAAAGATTTTCATTCGTACTGTATTCCTTGCCTAGACCCTGACCACGACGTACCTTGCTGTCAGTTTTGTGCTTTATTTAATCAGCGCACTATCAGTCTGTATATTTTAGCCTCTAAATATTTCGGTTCTCGGTTTAATTATCCAGATATGTCATCGGTTAGCCATCCAACTACTGGGATTTGAAAAAACGCAAAGATATACAGGCCACCGAGGTCCAAAACTGCTGACAACGCTTCTCCTAAGCCAGTCGCCAGTTCGCTGGTACTCAGTGAGGTGCTTTCGCAGCCCCTGATACCCACTTCTGATTTGCAGGCCTCTACTGAGACCCATTCGGAGTCCGGTATGCCGTGAGATGCTTCAACTATGGAACCCGCGGGATGTCTCTACCTTGGATGGGTCCAGAGCCGCTGTGCAGGCACCGGCTTCTGAGGGTGTATTCAGGTCTACGGACTTGCATATTAAATAGACGACTCCTTCATTACTTAGTCCTAAATCTCCATCCATGTCTAAAAAACTGACGCCCAGGCCACATGCTCTGGCCTCTATGCCTAAAAAACAAATAAGAATGGCTGAAGATCTAATAACTCTAATCAGGGGTAGCCACCCCCCCCCTTTTAAGAGGCCTAGGACTGAAGTTGATTATGAATCTTCTGATCAGGATTCTGTTTTTTCTGACTATCTGGATTTGCCCTTATCTACTTTTGAGGATTCTGATGCAAAGGACAGTATTCCCTCTGCTTCCCCTCCTGAGGATTTTTCTTTCGGGGAACCCTTACATACTCTAAAGGAGCATTTCCGCTGGAAAAGCCAGGATTTGTCTGATTCAAAAAAGAGACTTAGGGATTTTCTTCTCCTACCTCAGCATAGGCCTTTAGCTATTCTTCATGTACTAGACATTGTTGATGATGCTTTCTCGGAATCTAGTTTGGCCCCTGATTCCTTTCCTCCTGCTCCCAGAAATCCTGACAGATACTACAGGGTCCCTGAGTCCCACAAGTTCCTTTTCAAAAATCCTATTGCAGATCCAGAGACTATTTCACAGGGGCCCAAGGGCATTAAGGCTTCTACTGCTAAAAATCCTACCCCTTCTGTTAGAGACTCCAGGGCGCTGGATAGATGGGGTAAGAAGGTTTACACTTCTGCAACCTTGGCCATTAGGGCTTTAAACTGCCAGTTTCATATGTTAAAATATCAGCAACATGATATTGGACTGCTTAAACAGAAAATGTTGATTTCTGACTGTGTGGAAAATAAAGAATTACAGAATTGAATGCATTCTGCCGAACAAGTTGGAAAACATACTTTGCAATATGGTTTTGATTCATTAGAGGCCTCTTGCAGGGCTGCTGTTACTGGGTCTGTGCTCAGAAGGCATGCTTAGCTTAAGGAGCAGTCTTTGCCTGATCATGTTAAAGCTAAATTGTTGGATGCTCCTTTAAATCAGGACCGCCTGTTTGGCAACAAGGCAGAGGAAGTTCTTAAAAAGATGGAAGATAAAGCTAACTCTATGCAAACTGTTAAAGATTTTTTATAAGTTTAGCCTCCTAGATTTAGTAGGCACTGGCCCTCTAAGAATTTGTCCTTTCCAGCCCCTTCCAGGTCTTCTCAAGCCAAACCCAGACACAGCAAAAACCCCAGGTTTCAGTCCCAGGGGACTCTCAGAACTTAGCAGTGGGGGGGCCTCCACTTCCAAGTCTGGGAATAATAAGACTCCCCCCTATGGTAAACTGTCTCCAATGACTTCCTTTTAAAATTTCCAAGCACTTAACTGACTGCCCCTTCGGGGGTAAGATTGCTCTTCATGCAAAGAAATGGGAACTCATTCCCCATGACAAATCGGTTTTAAATAGTGTCCCAGGGATACAGATTTCACTTCCACATATTGCCAACACCAAGTGGGTGGCCGAACATACCCCCAAATCAGTGGGCGGGCAGAGGCCCAAAAACAAGTACTTTATCTCTTAATCATGGGGGGCTTATTCAACTGGTACCAGAAGAGGAAAAGGGACAAGGTTTCTACTAGACTTTTCCTGGTACCCAGAAAAGACCATTCATGGTGTCCTATCCTGAACCTGTCTACTTTAAACACCTTTTTGGAGATTCCAAAATTAAAGATGCTGACTCTTCCGTTACTTCCTATGCTAGGCAAAGATGCATGGTTGGCAACACTAGATTTAAAAGAAGTATACCTGCACATCCCAATCAGGGAATCTTGCAAAAGATACCTACGCTTCAAAGCGGGCTACATGTACTATCAGTTCTCTGCTCTGCCCTTTGGCTTATCTACTGCACCCAGGGTATTCTTAAAGTACCTAGCTCCAGTTATTACATTTTGCAGGCAAAGAAATGTCCAAATATATCCATACCTGGACGATTGTCTAATTCAGGCAGTAAGCCAGGACATACTTTTGAATCATCTGGCTTTGTAAAAAGGGGTTTAAGTTGTCTGGGGTACACCATAAACGAAAAGAAATCACACCTGGTACCCTGTCAACAAATTATATTCCTGGGAGCAAGCTTGAATACAACTTCCCAGATGGCTTGCCTCACGCTAGAAAAGTAAATTCATTTGACAACCTACTTCAAACAAGTGACCACAAAAACCCTGACATCTGCAAGACAAATACTGCAAGCTTTGGGGTTCCTGGCCGCCTGCGTTCTTCTAATTCCATATGCAAGATATGCATATGAGGAAACCACAGTGATATCTAAAAAGCCTATGATGTCAACATTCACAAGACCTAGAAACAGTGATTCCTATCATACCTTGCCTACGCCTAGAGTTCTTGTGGTGGGCAGAGGCCTGCCACCAAAACAAGGGACTACCTTTCACACCACCCCCTGCCGCCCAAACCCTAACAGATGCATCAGACTATGCATGGGGGGCTCAGCTGGCAGTGAAGTGCATTCAGGGCAAATGGAACCAAAGTCAAATGCACCTGCATATTATTCAAAAAGAAATGTTAGCTGTACAGAATTCTCTGACAGCCTTCAAGGACCACATTCTTCCAGGACAACTAATGGTAAAGACGGACAACACCACTGTTATGTGGTACGTAAACAAGCAGGGGGGGTACCCATTCTTACCTCTCTGCAGACTAGCCATGGCATTGTGGAACACGGCCTTGTGCTACCAAGTTCACCTAGAAGCTCAATTCCTGCCATGAAAATTAAATACACTAGCAGATGGACTAAGCAGAAACCTCATGGATCCACATGAGTGGAAACTGGAACTAAGAATTTTCAACATGTTGACAAGCAAATGGGGTAGCCCAGATATAGACTTGTTTGCCTCTCCCCAGAACTACCAATTGGACAAATTTTGCACAAGGACTCCCCACAAACAAGCCTGGAAAGTGGATGTTCTGTCCTTCAGCTGGAAAAACCTATCGGTCTATGCCTTCCCCCCTCTACCTCTGCTCTCCAAAGTACTACTAAAAAATTAAACAGGACAAACCAAGAATGATTTTTATTGCTCCAGACTGGCCATGCCAACACTGGTTACCCCCTCCTGCGCAGTGTCAAGGTTATCTCCATGGCACCTGCCTCAGACTCCTTCCCTGCTGTCAGCAGGAGAACCAGATTCTGCACCCTCAGCTTCCAACACTGAACCTTGCAGCCTGGCTAATTACTTAATCTCTCCTTTACCATCCCTCAGCAAACCTGTGATGGATATCATTTTAGAGGCAAGGAGACCTGGTACTAGAAAATCTTATGCTGAAAAATGGAAAAGATTCTGTGCCTGGAACCAATCTCAAGGGATGAGCACAGCAGCGCCCAATTTACCTCAGATTTTACAATACTTAACTGAGATGCTTCACAAGGGCCTGTCTTTTTCCGCCATTAAAATCCACGGCTCAGCCATTTCAGCTCATTATAACACAGAACCTCCCTTCTCTCATCCACTGCTCAAGCAGTTCCTCGGAGGGGCCAATATTTGAGACCACCCAGAAGAGCTGCAACCCCAGCCTGGGACCTTAACTTTGTCTTGGAGAAACTCACTCTTCCTCCTTTTGAGCCAGCTGCTACTGCAGACTTAATTTTTCTTTCTTGGAAAACAGCTTTCCTTTTAGCAATCACTTCAGCTAGAAGGGTATCTGAATTACAGGCCCTTATGGTAGTGGAGCCTTTCATCATCTTTCATGCAGACAGGGTGTCCCTCAAAACCAATCCATCCTTCATGCTAAGGTGGTATACAGTGTGGCTCTTAATCAGTCTATTATTTGCCAACCTTCTTTCCCAATCCACAGAATAAAGGGGAACGGATACCGCATTCCTTAAATGTGCACAGACAACTTAGGTTCTACTTGGACAGGACTAAACCTCAAAGGAAATCTGAACAACTGCTGGTGGCATTTGCTGCAGGGGCAGAGGGAAGGCTATTTCAAAGCAAACCATTTCTTAATGGATAAGTCATTGCATTTATTTCTGCTATAAGCACCATGGAAAACCTATCCCCCAGGGGGTCAGACCTCACTCCACCAGGGCTGCATCTACCTGTAGAGCCTTTCTCAGAGGCGTCCCTACCAAGGACATCCTAGAAGCTGCTACCTGGAGTTCTGTACATACTTTCACCAAGCATTATCAGTTGCCAATTTTCTCTAAATCCAGAGCTGGCTTTGCCACTGCAGTCTTGCAGGGCCTTATATCTGGCCCTAATGCTATCTAAATTCCTCCTCCCAGCCATAGCTTTGGGAATCTACCCAAATGTAATGACTGCAACAGTGAAACATGAAGAACATAGTACAGTTGTGTACACTTACCATAGATGTAGATGTGTGAGTGTATTCACTGTTGCAGTCCTGGTTAACCTCCCCCCAGCCCCCTAACATCTTTTGGCTATGCCTCTACTTTCCTTTACTATGCTTAAGCCTTTTTTTTGGTGTATTTGTTTTTTTGTTGGAGGTATATCTTCGTACTTTTATGTTTAATTGCTTCCCATTAGGTGGGCACCTGACATCTGGGGCAAGAAAAACTGATGTAATGGCATCGGCTGCATGTTTTATACCTCTGATGACCTGACGTCATGGAAGAAGGGACAGCAACTGACGCAGACCTAAGACTTTGTTAATCAGGCCGACTGAGGGCCACCTGCAAGCAAATAACCCAAATGTAATGACTGCAACAGTGAATACACTCGAAAATCTACATTTATGGTAAGTGTACACAACTGTACTTGCTTTATTTTTCTTTCCTGTAAGTACAAATCAAAGTAGATGAACATTTTGTAATCTCCTGCCTGGTCAGAGCCTAAGACTTCAATTCAGACCAGTTACTTGTCTCCTTTAAGCCATTTAATGTCCCATCTCCAGCAGCTTACACACATCTAGATTCCTGAGCATTTTCTGAAAAAATCAAGTTGAAGAAAACAAGCCAATTGTAAACCTCTTGTGATCAATTAAAAAGGTGTAAACAGTGGCACATTCTGAAAGTCTTCAGTATAATGAATGTTTGTAAGTGCAGCCACAAATTTAATCGATACCGTAGAGTATTTTTGTAAGCATTTATAAACCTTTCTTATCTTGGAAACTGCTGCTAAGACGTATATTGTCAGTAGTACTTTGTTCAAAAAACCTGAGTTAGTGATTGCAGAAATTTTTTTTGGGGTATTTGAAATATTCAGAAATGTTTTCTGCCTATTTGAATAAATAGTTGTATAAGTAATGCTCAGTATCTCTCAATCTATACAACTTAAGGTGCAAATTTTCTTCAGTGTATGTTTCACCTGATATGCTTAAGTTTGTGAATTAGTTGGTTTTGTTAGTATTGCATATACTAAAATATGTATCTTAATTACTAGCGAACTTAATATTTCCAACATAGTGAGCTGTACTTGAATAGTGACAATGTTTTTCTGGCTCCCGCCACGGTATTTCTCACTGTGCCCCTCAGTAACATAGCCCACTCAGCTTTGTTGTCATCAATATAAATATGCAAATGATAAACATTGGAGGCTGATATCCCCATTGCGGTATATCCTAGATTAAAAAATTGTCATTTTGATTTACACTGACCTTTTATCTGCTGTCTATTATGAATCTAAAGTTACACTGTTACAGAAGACAGCGCCCCCACACACACACCAAAATGTAGCTATGTCATATGGGAGTGATGGGTGTTTAAAAATGCTAAAAAGGCACTTGAATTTTGAGTTAGTTAAGCCAAGAAAACAAGGTAAAGATTGAAAACAAACTGGTTTTCTTGGTTGTATTGTCTGCTGTGAATGGTAGAATGTCCCTTTAAAGGTCATTTAAGGATTCACTGAAATGACCTGCAGCCCCCGTCTCTAGGAATTTATTTCATCTGTGAAGTGACAGCTCCGCCTTCCATCAAAAACATTTTCAAGAAACTGTAAATTTGTGTTCTTATTGTAGAAGTAGGGTTGAGTTTGGCATTGCATTCTTGCAAGACATACTAGCTCCCTCATTACAGTCCTGTAGTCTGGGTTCATATCACCTATTGAGTTATTTTGTTTTACAGTTTAATTTTTCCAAGTCTTTTGGGTTTCTAATAACATGACTGCAATGGACACCCTTCCTAAGTCGGTGTGATTAAAGTTCATGAAATTTGTATTGTTTCAGTCTTTGATGTTGGCCAAAAGTGCTCTTTGTAGAACCAGAAATGTGCTCAGAATTGACTCCTGCAATTCATAGCTACCTGTGTTGGTAACATATATACATTTGTAAATTCTGAGACCCATTTCTCCTACTACTATTGGAACTGTCTGGGTATCCTCCTTGCACATTGCCCTCATTTCTGCCTGCAAATTCTGGTATTTTCTGACTATATCTGTACATAAGACTGTAATCACTTGGTGTGGCAATTTCATTGATTAATGCTACTTTTGTCTTTTTTGGACTGCTATGTCTGGTTTTCTCACATCTATTTTTTGAACTGTTGGTAAACTGGTGATCCCATATAATGTAAACTTCATTTTCTATAATGCTTTGTGGTTTATATTTCCAGTGCTTCTCAGCTACTTCAATATTATGTTTGAAAAATCTCCATTGTAACAGTCTTGCCCCATTATTATGCTTTTTGATATACAGGTCTTCTGCCGTTAGTGCATCACACCCAGCAACAAGATGTGCAACTGTTTCCAGTTCTGTTCTACAGAGCTTGCATTTGTCTGTTTTTCCGACATGTTCAGTAGACTTTGTTAAAGTGTATGTAGTCTACTGTCCTGGACCACCGATATTAACCTTTTGTCTTTTGGTTTAAGTTTACCTGTCCTTAACCATTCCTGCATTAGATCCTGATCAACATGAGGTTATTATAGGAGTTTTCTGTACCTGTAAGTGTATTTATGCATTTTCCACATTTCTTGCCTTCTCATCTGATTCTTCACCTTATATTATTTTATGTGTTGGCAAATGCAGTTGCTGCCTGATTTTTGTCTACTTCTGGTTTGATTTAACTTCTGCTAAACTAAGCAGGGAAGTTTTCTGAAGATTTGTTCTCTTGTTATAAAACTTTTTCTATTTCAGTCTGTTGAAGTCATCAAATATGTATGCAGTCTTATGATTGCAGATCTGTACAGGTAGTCAATTTTGAGGAGGCCCATACCTCCTTTGTTATTTGGAATATATATTGGTTACACAGATTTTTTTATAAATCATTTGATTAAGCTTGGAGCATTTTTCTTGTTCAACTGAGACTACTTTTTTGAGGCCATTCACCCCAAAACTGTAAGTTAGAACAGGAAGAGCAAATTGGTTTATAGCTTGGACTTGGTTCCTAGATGTCAGGGCTGTTTTCAGTATTATGTTTGGTCTTCTAAAATATTCCTTACTCAAGTTTTATTTGCATTTGTTCATGTTTTATTATTGATCATTCATCAGTTCCCAAATATTAATACATTACCTCCTGCTCTAGTTCTTTTATATCACATTCCTGAGCCAGACCATTTCTAGGTGGTGGAAATTTCCTGCTTTAAAGGTTGCTTTTTCAAATTTATCGAGACCAAATGACTCTCTTGAATCATCTGAGAAATTTTTGACCACTTGCATTTGTGCTTTCAGTTCCTCGTCTGGACTATACAGTTTTAAATCATCCACAAAAAGAAAAGTATTTACGCACTTTTCCGAGAGCCAGATTGTAGCCATGACCTAGTCTCTTAAATAGACAGCTTAATGGGTTAAGGGCAAGTCAAAATAACAGCAGTGATAGTTGCCCTGGAATTATCCCCCTTTGAATTTTTATCCATGAGATAATAATTTGTCCTTTGTCATGGCTTAGCTGTAGAGTGGTTTGCCACTGTTTCATGGTCACTGTAATGTAATTGATCAATATAGGGTGTAACTTGTACATCTGTAAGTACTCTTAACCATGAATGTGGGGTGCTGTCAGATGCTTTTTTGTAGTCTATCCATGCTATACTTAAGATTCTTTCACTTTTTACAATTCTCGATTATGATACTAACAGCAAATGATTCTTTGTTCCATATGAATTTCTTTAGTTACCCTTTTGTTATTTTGCCATTATTGAGTTTTCTTCTAAATGATTGTAAACTCTGTGGGCATCAGTTCCAGTTTATAGCTTGTACATTGTAGTTTTTAGGATACTTTGCAAGTTCACTCTTAAGGAAGAGTATTGTTTTTCCTGTTAACCAGGTAGGTGTCTGCCTGTGGTGTACATAGCCATGAGTAAGAACTATGTATAAATCTTCATGTAAAGATGATACTTTTAGCCAGTAGTTGGCTACTGCATCTGGACATGAGGCTTTCCAGTTAGGAGCTTTTCTTGTTTTAATTTCTCTGGCTGTTACTGCATCCCATTTCATATACTGTACATGTGGACAACTTTATTCTTTCTTCTTCTATTCATTCAGCACAGGATTTTCATTAATATTTCTCCAAAATGTCAGTTTCTTTTTTTGTTGGTGGTGGTTCTTTTCTTTTTACCTTCTCTGTAAAACCATTTTTTGGGTCATCAGATTGCTTTCCTTGAATTTAAATTGCTTATTTTGTACTTTTCCTTTATATCTGCATCTCTCCTGAGTTTTTCTGCTTCTGTGATATTTTTAGTTTATTTGCAATAATGTACGATAGATCCTGTTCTGATACTGCATGTTGCTTGTATCATATCTGAGTATTTTTTTTTTGTTCTGTTCCCTCTTCTGTACTGTGACACTTCTTGTCTTAATTGCTTTATAGTTTTCTCTGTTTGGTACTTCCATGATGGCATTTGATTTATCCCCTTCCTTTCCCTTTCTGGTAAGAATTATTCTGTTATTAATTTAGCTGAATAGTGTACTGCGGTGGTGGTGCGGTAGCGTTGCCGCCTCACAGTTAGACGTTGCCCGTTCGATTCTCAGAGCGTCTTCTGTGTGGCGATATGCGTAAATGGACGTTTCTTTGTTGAAGGTTGTGCATTAGGCCCGGCAAGCCAGCACGTAAAAATCTACAGCCAATCATTAGTGGACTGGAGTTCCGCTGTGGCGACCCCTAACCGGGAAAAGCCGAAAGACACAAAGTGTAATGTGTTTTATTTACTTCTGTTATATCGCATGAATTTTGATGAGCAGTCTTGATTACTGTGTTCATTTGTTGTTTATCAATTTTCTGACATTATGGGTCTTACTTTTTGTAATCTATTTCTATGCCTGTCCATCTCTGTTAAATCGAGCAACTCTTCCTTTAGATCATTAAACTAAGGGCACATTTTTTATCTGTTTATTGCGGGCATTCTACAGAAAGTTCCAGAACATCTTCCTGTGCCATATTCTCTTCAGCTTTATCCTGTCATACGTTGCTCTTTCATATGAGAACTCACTGGCCTATCACTCCACAACATTGACTGTGTCAGAGTTGCCACAATTTCCTGTTCCTTCCCTTGCTGTGCAACTCCAACAGAACTTTTGTATTGACTTCCTACTGAAGGCTCCAAAGTATCTTCATATGGCGAATGATCATATGCTTCCTGATGCATGGTTTCTCCTTAGTTTGAGGACTTACTGGTGTTCTTAGTGTTCCACTGTTGTAGTCATCACCTGAGGGTTATCCCTGCTGTGGTAGCCCTTGGCTGGCCCGAATAAGAGTCCGTTTTTTTTTTTGCGTTGGCTACCGTCGCCTGTAGTCTGACGTCAGGTCGTTAGTGGAGCCCATACCAGAAGCAGTTTGCACGAGTGCTGGTCTGTCACTACCAGAAGTTAAATTTCAGCTGAAAATGTCTAAAGCTAAGTACCCTGTTGGGGATCCTTTTTTCTTGCACTAACCAATGTCCGAAAAAGTTAACAATTGTCTTGCCTGTGGAAAGCAGATCCCACACCAAGACTGCCTTCTTCCTTGCATAAATATTGCACCATACTGAATCTTTTTCTTTCCCATGTGCATATTTCTTCAGATTGTCCCCTGTTTCTCCTTGCTGTGACATGACCTGTTAGACTTTATACACTAAATCCTTCACTTCTTGGGTATTATGTAACTTCAGCTTCTATTTTTAACTTCTACTGTACTAGTCTTCTGTTCTGTTTTCCCCCTTTATGTTTTTTTTTTTGTGTTTTGAAATTTTCATATTTGGGTGCCTTTTCCTGTATTTCTCTTCAAATGTCTTTGGAGCTATTTTGTTTGTAATGATTAGTTTGGCTTTCTAATTTGCATAAATATTGCAGCATATCAGAGCCCTTTCCCATGCCATTATTTCTTTCTTTTTTTTTATTATACACATCAAAAATCTCTCTTTTTTGTTTTCACATTCCCTCAGTCACCTTTTCCAAACGGCCCAAGGTTTCTTGGTCTATATAATGGTTTTCTTGAATCTGTTTTATTAATGAATATGAATTTGTATTGAAGCTTTTGACAATTTTTCATGTAAAAGTATTTTTCTTTCCTCTAATTTTTCAGTCTTTTTGTTTGTCTTGTGTCAGGAAATTCTGGGCTTCTTGCATAATACATCATTTTTCTTCTCAATTTACTGTTTTTTTTTTTTTTTTTTAATTTTGGCCTGTCTGTTTTTTGTGGACTACTGGTTCTACAACAGGTGGGCCATCCTTCCTCTGTGCCTGTCTTAACCCCATTGTCTGAATGCTTCTGTCTTGAGGATTCTACACTGTCATTTTTTTCCAGTCCTGGCACAAGTGCACCTACCAGGATTGGGCACTTTTTTTTTTTATCTTGGGACTTGGGTGCCAAGCTGTCTTTTTTTTTTTTATAACCTCTGTCTGTCTATTATATATGCTTTATACAATACAGTTTGTATCAGTGTTTTCATGTTGAGATTGAGTCTATCTCATAAAGGTACTCAAGACTTGAGGATGAATTCTGTTCCAGCAGTACTGTCATTTGCCTGTTGATTTTCTCTCTGTTTGGACCCCTGTGTGTATAAAGTGCTGCAGAAGTAGTCTTCTGTGTGATGAGCATAATACAGCTGTGGAGCAAGCTTTTCCCATTAGTAGATATACAAGTGCAGTAACCATCGGTATTGACTGCCACACCCAAAACCTCAGTTTTGGTGCAGCTAGGGGAACTGGTAGATGTTCATCGTGTTTCACTGTTGCAGTCCTAACAAATGGGTTATCTGGCTCCCAGTAGCCCAGTCGGCCAGAATACCAAAGGTAAGTAAAAATGACGTCAGTTGCCATTGGTTGTAAAGGATGTCAGGGCATCTGATACAAAAAGAGGCAGCCGACATCACTTCCTCAGTCTTCTTTGCCAAGGAGCCCGAAGCAGAAGCTTTTCATGCACAAGTGCCGGTTGGCAGTTTACCAATGTTGGCTTACGACTACAAGAGTTGAAGTCTACTATAGCTAAGTACCCCTTGAGGATCCTCTCTTCTTGCCTTAACGAATGTCAGAAAAAGTTAATAATTGCCTTACCTGTGGAAAGTAGATTCCCCATAGAGGTTTTCATTCCTTTTGCTTTATTTGTTTAGGTCTTGACCACAACGTTCCCAAGTGTGATCTCTGTGCCTCCTTTAATCCCTGTACTATCCGTCATCGGGCCAAGAGTTTGGCTAGGCATTTTGGTGCTTGGCCTAAGTTTGTTGGTATTACGTCCGCCGGTCTTCAGGCTTTGGATGATGATCATAGTGTTTCAGTGTTGCAGTCATTACTCTTGGGTTATCCTGGATACTCAAGGTATTGGACACTGGGAAATCATTCCCTCAGATGGGTCCGGAGCCGCTGAGCAGGCATCTGCTTCTGAGGGTGTCTTCAGACCTACATAACTATATATTAAGCCATCTTCAGCTACAAAGACAGACGAAAGCAGCTCTAAAGTCAAAGAAACAAGTACAGCATTCTCCTACTCAGACTTCCATGCCTAAAAAACAGATGCTCAAAATGGCCGAAGACCTAATTACTTTGATTAGGGGCTCCCATCCCCCTCCTAAGAGGCGTAGGCAAGAGACAGGAGTATGGTTATTCTGATCAGGTTTCTATTTCCTCTGATTCCTCTTCTGAACAGGATTACTCCATGCTTCCCTATGAGGATTCTGATGCTGAAGAATCCATTCCTTCAGCCTCTCCTCCTGAGGATTATTTTTTGAGGGAACCCTGCATACTATGAGGGAGCATTTCCACTGGGAGAGCCAAGATTGTTCTGAATCTAAGAAAAGGCTCAGAGACTTTGTGCTACTTCCTCAGCACAGACTCCTTGCTATTCTACCAGTTCTAGACATTGTAGATGTATTTTCAGAGTCCGGCCTGTCCCCTGATTCTTTACCCCCTGCACCTGCTAAGCCAGACAGATACTACAGGGTCCCGGATTCTCATAAATTTCTATATAAAAACCCCGCTGCTGACCCAGAAACTATATCTCAGGGTCCCAAAGGGGTTAAAGCCTCCACTGCAAAAAACCCTGTCCCCTCTGATAGGGTTTCTAGGGCTCTAGACAGATGGGGGAAAAAAAGTTTACACTTCTGCTACCCTGGCTGTAAGGGCTTTAAATTGTCAGTTTCATATGCTTAAATACCAGCAATATTTAATGTCACTGCTTAAACAGAAATTGTTCACAAATACTGAATGTTCAGAGTACAAGGAATTGCAGGATTTATTGCATGCAGCTGAACAAGTGGGAAAGCATACTTTGCAATGTGGTTATGATTCACTGGAGGCCTCTTGCAGGGCAGCTGTTACAGGTTCTGTTATTAGAAAACATGCTTGGTTAAAGGAACAGAATCTGCCTGATATGTTAAAGCAAAATTATTAGATGCACCATTACAGCATGATACCATGTTTGGTTCTAAAACAGAAGAGGTGTTGAAAAAAATGGAAGGTAAAGCAAAATCCATGCAGACAGTCAAGGATTTCTTACAGGTACAGCCACCCAGGTTTAGCAGAAACTGGCCTTCTAAAAATTGGTCCTTTCCAGTGTCAGACCACAAAGAGGCAGATAAAGGCATCCCAGAGGCAGATCGCAGCCCCAAGGTTCATACAGGCCTAAACAATGGGGTGCTCCTACCTCCAAAAGCGGAGAAGACAAATCACAACCTTACAGGAAACAGTCCCAATGACTTTCCTCTACTGGATCCAAGCACTTTTCTTTTGGCAGCCCCCTTAGGGGGGAAACTAGCACTTTTTTCATCAAATTGGCAAATGGTTACCCAAGACAAATGGGTCCTGAACATAGTGTCCCAAGGCTACAGGTTCCATTTTCACACTCTACCAAGGTCAAAAGGTATGCCAGACCTGTCACACAATCAATGGGCAGAGGCACAAAAACAAATCACAGCCCTCATGGACATGAGGGCCATTCAGCAAGTACCACAACAAGAGCAGGGGCAAGGATTTTACTCCAGACTATTCCTAGTACCCAGAAAGGACAAAACCTGGAGACCAATACTGGACCTGTCTACTAAATACATTTCTAGAAGTTCCAAAATTCAAGATGTTGACTCTACAGCAGCTACTGCCCATGCTGGGCAAGAAGGCTTGGCTCGTAACTTTGGACCTAAAAGAGGCATACCTGCATGTCCCAATCAGACAATCTTGCAGAAGATACCTCATATTCATAGCTGGCTCAATGCATTACCAATTTTCTGCACTGCCCTTTGGCTTATCTACTGCGCCCAGGGTCTTCACAAAATGCCTGGCACCAGTAATTGCGTTTTGCAGACAAAAAGGAATTCAAATATCCCCTACTTGGACGACTGCCTAATTCAAGCAGAGAACAAAGACATTCTTCTAAAGCATCTGGTGTTTGTAAAAAGATTACTAATTGGCCTAGGGTACACAGTAAACGAAAATAAGTCAAAACTAGTGCCCCCTCGAGAGATAATATTCCTGGGTGCAAGCTTAAATACAACTGCCCAGATGGCTTATCTCACGCCAGACAAACAAAAGCAACTGACTACTTCAAGAAATTGGCAACAAAAACCCACTTATCTGCAAGGAAAATCTTGCAGGCCTTGGGTTACATGGCTTCCTGCATTCTATTACTTCCATATGCCAGACTGCATATGAGGAAACTACAAGGGTATCTAAAAAGTGTTTGGACTCAGCATTGCCACAGCCTGGAGACAGTAATTGCACTCATTCCCTGCCTGCAATAGGAGTTTCGATGGTGGGCAGAAGCCTGTCACCAGCAAGGGTCTGCCATTCAGTTTACCCACAGCCAGACAGACACTGACAATGGATGCATCAGATTATGCTTGGGGAGCCCATATGGCAGGAAAATGTGTTCAGGGCACATGGCCTGCAAACCAGATGCATCTTCACATCAATCAAAAAGAGATGCTAGCTGTTCAAAATGCCCTGACAGCTTTCAAGGACCTGTTTCATCCAGGACAGTTACTGATAGACAACACTAGGGTCATGTGGTACATAAACAAGCAGGGAGGTACACGTTCCTACCCCCTCTGCAGACATGCAATGACTTTATGGGACACAGCATTGGCTTTTCAAGTTCACCTGCAAGCACAATTCCTGCCAGGAAAAACAAATACTCTGGCAGACGAGCTAAGCAGAAACCTCATGGATCCCCACAAATGGAAACTGGATCCACAAGTCTTTAGCATGATAATAAGGAAATGGGGATGCCCAGACATAGATCTATTTGCCTCCCCTCAGAACTGCCAATTGCAAAGCTTTTGCACAAGGATTTATCACAAGCAAGCATGGAAAGTGGACGCCATATCCTTCAGCTGGAAAAATCTAACAGTATATGCTTTTCCACGACTGCCTCTCCTTCCCAGGGTACTCCTAAAGGTCAGACAAGAGAAGCCAAAAATGATACTGATTGCACCAGACTGGCCATGCCAGCACTGGTACTCAATCCTAAAGAGCTTGTCTCAAGGTCCAGCATGGATGTTGCCTCAGACTTCACTTGCTGACCCAACAAAACATTCGGATCCTGCACAGCCAACTCAGGACCTTAAATCTGGCAGCATGGCAGATAATGTAGCCATTCAGAACACTACTCTTTCAAAAGCTGTTTTGGATGTTATCTTGGAGGCCAGGAGGCCCAGTACCAGAAAATCTTATGCAGAAAAATGGAAGAGATTCTGTGCTTGGAACCAGGAACAAGGCATTGACACGTGTGTACCAAATATCCATCAGATTTTACAATACCTAACTGAGATGCTGAACAAAGGCCTTTCTTTCTCATCTATTAAGATTCATGCCTCTGCCATTTCAGCCCATTACAATACGGAACCACCTGTCTTTTCCCATCCTTAAATAAGGCAGTACCTCAGAGGGGCCAAAAACATTAGGCCTCCAAGGAGAGCACCAATTCCGGCCTGGGACCTCAATTATGTTTTGGAAAAACTCACACTGCCTCCTTTCGAGCCAGCATCAACAGCAGATATAAAATTCTTATCCTGGAAAACAGCTCTACTCCTAGCAATAACCTCTGCAAGGCGAGTCTCTGAGTTACAAGCACTCATGGCTGTGGAACATTTCATTATTTTTCATACAGACAGGGTTTCTCTGAGGACAAACCCTACATTTATGCCTAAGGTGGTGTCCAGTGTGGCCCTCAACCAAACCATTCACTTGCCTACCTTTTATCCAAATCCACAGAACAAGGGTGAGAAAATTATGCATTCTTTGGATATACACAGGCAGTTATGCTTCTTGGACAGAACTAAAGCTTTCAGAAAGACTGAGCAACTTTTAGTGTCGTATGCTGCAGGATCACAAAGAAAGGCTATCTCAAAACAGACTATTTCTAAATGGATAGGCCATTGCATCCGTTTCTGCTATTTTCAACATGGCAAATCAGTGCCTAAGGGCATTAGGCCTCATTCCACCAGAGCAGCAGCCACTTCAGCAGCCTTCCTCAGAGAAGTACCAACCAAAGATATCTTAGAGGCTGCAACTTGGAGTTCAGTGCACACCTTCACAAAGCACTACCACTTACCTCTTTACTCTAAGTCCAGAGCAGGCTTTGCCACCGCAGTTCTGCAGGGCCTCATAGCCTCTCCTAATCCTATTTAGCCCAGCCACCCATCCTCAGCTTTGGGATTCATCCCAAGAGTAATGACTGCAACAGTGAAACACGAACATTATACAGTTGTGTATCTACCATAAATGTAGATGTTCGAGTGTATTCACTGTTGCAGTCCAGGTTACCCACCCACCATCCTCCTTTTCTTTGCTGGGACTTATCTGTACTTCTCTATCCTATACAACCTATTTGGTGTATTTGCTTGTAGATGAAGGAAATGTTATTTTTGTGCATACATTTTTATTGGCATATTTTTCAGCCTACCAGTTTGGGGGCACCTGACATCTAGGGCAAGAAAAACTGAAGAAAATGGCGTCAGCTGCATCTTTTATACCCCTGGCACACTGATGTCAGGGAAGAGGCGACAGCAACCGACGCCGGACCTAGACTTTAGAATTCTGGATGACTGAGGGTAGCCTGCCAGCAGGATAACCCAAGAGTAATGACTGCAACAGTGAATACACTCTTTAACATCTACATTTATGGTAGATACACAACTGTACTTTCTGAAGAAATGTAAGGATAAGGACTGCGACAGGCCTCAGAAAGCTAAGTCCTCGGATGAGGTTAAGTTGGTCGTCAGTCAGGCGGTAGCCAGTGAGATGCCTTTGCAGTCCGCAGATGTACAACTGCAGACCTTGACTGAGTCGGAGTCCTAGGCCTTCGGCCTCCGTTTTGCCTACCGACCTGTCGCCGGTCACCTCTTCTGCTGGAGCCGCTAAGCTGACTCGGGTGTCAGAGGCCTCCGTTTTGCATTCTTACAGCAAACTTCTTCCTTCGACCTCTGCTGTAACTTAGGTGGTTGCCAGGCCTCCCGAGTCCTTCCATTCGTAAGCCTGTGAAAAGGCAGGCTCCAGCTTCTTCTCGTTCCACTCAATCCCAAATGGTTAAAATGGCTAATGATTTGTTGACTCTTTTTAGGGGTTCTCAGCCTCCTCCTAAAAAGAGTAGGGATGTTTCTTCTGAGGTTTTGTCTTGCTCAGGTTCTGATTCTTCCAGCATTTCTGCTGATGATGAATTTTCTCAGGCTTTTTCTCCCTTTGAGGATTCTGATGCAGGTAGAGTCTACCCTTTGGCCTCTCCTCCAGAGGATTTCTCTTTTGGTGATACTTTTAAATACCCTCAGAGAACATTTTAAATGGGAAAGTCAGGATTATCCCCAATCCAAGAAACAGATTAGGGAGTTTGTGGATTTACCTCCGCATAAGCCTCTTGCTAATTCCCCCATGTTAGAAGTTGATGTTTTTCTGGAAAGTTCCTAGTCTCCAAATTCGGTACCTCCTGCTCCCAGGAAACCTGACCGGTACTACAGAGTCCCCGATTCTCATTTGTTTCTTTTCAGGCATCCGTTGGCGGATCCAGAGGTTATTTCTCAGGGCCCTAAAGGAGTTGAGGCCTGTGTTACCAGGAATCCTGTTCCCTCTGAGAAGGAGTCCAGGAACCTAGATAGGTGAGCAAGAAGGTTTATATCTCTGCCACCCTAGCTATTAGGGCTACCAGTTGTCTATTTCATATGCTGAAGTACCCAGCAGCACACCTTGGCGGCTGTTAAGTCTAGGATAGCAAGTGTACCTCTTTTGGCAGAGAGTCAAGACCTGGAGGATTTACTGAATTCAGCCAGTCTGGTCAATAAGCATTCTTTGCATTGTGATTTTGACATCCTTGAGGCCTCTAGCAGGGCTACGACTACTAGATCTGTTATATGAAGGTACGCTTGGCTCAGAGAACAGCCTCTTCCAGAACCTGTCAAGGCTGAGCTTTTGGATGTAGCTTTGCATAAAGACAGTCTTTTTGGCTGCAAAGCAAAGGAGGTACTGAAGAAGATGGAGGATAAGGCCAAGTCCATGCAAACTGTTTTTTGTGGAAGTTCAACCCCCTCACTTTAACAGGAATTACCCTTCCAAGAGTTGGACCTTTCCTGATACCAGCAGACAGAACCGTTCCAGGACTAGAGATTACAAAGCTTCTAGGGGGCAGGGGGGGCTACTCCTCATAGGTCTAGGCACTGTCAGGCTTCCACTTCTAAAGGGGGAAGCTCCAAGCCTACATCTCAATCAAAAATCTCTCAATTACTTTTTACATCTTCTGCCTGTTCCTGCTTGCCGGGAGAGTCCTTTAGGGGGAAGGTTGGCCCTTTTTGCAGATGTCTGGGCCACCATCACAGATGACAAATGGGTGCTCAGAACAGTGTCCCTAGGGCAGAAGTTTTCTTTCTGCACCTTTCCAGCTCCCAAGGGATTCCCGGACGTTCCAAATCAAAGGGCAGAAGTAGAAAAACAAATTGTGTCTGTCTCGTGTAGGAGCAATAGAATCAGTTCCTGCTCAAGCAGGTAGGCCAGGGCTTTTATTCCAGGCTTTTCCTAGTTCCAAAAAAAGGAAGGCAGCTGGTGTCCTATCCTGGATCTTTGTATTCTGAACTCTTTTCTAGTAATTCCAAAGTTCAAAATGCTCACTCTACATCAGTTGCTACCACTAGAAGAAAAGGATTATTGGCTGGTAACCTTGGAATCTCAGAGGGTTATCTGTACTTTCGTATTAGGGAAAGTTGCAGGCAGTACCTTTGTTTGAGTGAGCGAGCAACATTACCACTTCTCTGTGCTGCTCTTTGGCTTATCTACTGCTCCCAGAGTCTTCACAAAGTGCCTGGCCCCAGTCATTGCTTTTTGCAGGTGGAAGAAAATTCAGATTTACCCATACTTGGACGACTGTCTAATTCAAGCAAGTTCTCAGGAACAGCTATTAAAGGATCTGGAATTCGTAAAGACTCCTCTCTCTTCCCTGGGTTACACTCTCAATGTGGAAAAATCAAAAATGGTACCATCCAAGGAGATAACATTCCTGGGAGCATGTCTGAACACAGCTGCCCGGATGATGTATCTCACCCAGGAGAAGCAGACAACTCTTTTAGTTTACTTCAAGGACTTGGCAAGCCTGTCCCAGCTCCCTGCAAGGAAGTACCTGCAAGCTCTGAGATTCATGACATCTTGTATTCTCATGATTCCTTATGCAAGACTCCATATGAGGAAATTGCAATGGTACCTCAATGTTTGGTGTCAACACCGAGGACCTGGATATGATAACT
Source organism: Protopterus annectens (assembly GCF_019279795.1). Lineage (NCBI taxonomy): Eukaryota > Metazoa > Chordata > Ceratodontiformes > Protopteridae > Protopterus > Protopterus annectens. The sequence continues at coordinate 912,870,123 of NC_056748.1, read as the reverse complement.
CAGTTTGCAGAGATGGAAGCAGAGTAAATATGGTGGGCAACAGCCTGTCTACAAAACAAAGCCATGCCTTTTCGGACACCTCTTGCCACTCGAGTTCTGACTACAGACCCATCAGACTACACCTGGGAGCACACCTGGATGGCAGATGCATACAGGAGCATTGGAACGCCCAGTAGATACACCTGCACGTAAATCTAAGAGTTGCTTGCAGTTCAGCAGGCCTTACTGGATTTCAAGCATCTTCTTCCTCCAGGGACCCTGCTTGTCAGGACAGACAACACCATGGTCATGTGGTACATCAACAAACAGGGAGGGACTCGCCCTTACCCCCTGTGCAGGCAAAGCATGAATCTTTGGTCCATGGCAGCATCCCTTCACCTGCATCTCCTAGCTCAGCTTCTTCCAGGAAGGCTCAATGTTTTGGCAGACCAGTTGAGCAGGCAAATCCTGGATCCCCACGAGTGGCAGCTGTGAGCAGAGCAGTCTTTTACAACATCATTCAACGTTGGGACACTTCTCAGGTGGATCTTTTGTCCTCCCCAGACAACCATCTGCTACCTCTCTCTTGCACCCGACAGGAGCACAGCAGATCCTGGAAAGTGGATGCTCTGTCCTTCCCTTGGATGTTGCTATCTGTGTGTATGCCTTCCCTCCTCTTCTTCCCAGAGTATTAGTGAAGATCATGGACGAACGTCCAAGGACTATTCTCATAGCTCCGGACTAGCCCAGACAGCATTGGTATCAGCTGCTTTGCAGTCTCTCCCATCTTCCTCCTTGACATCTTCCTCTGAAGCCAGATCTTTTGGTTCAGGAAAAGGGAAACATTCTACATACTCATCTTCAGTCTCTCCATTTGGCAGCATGGTTCATTGCATGACTCCTTCTCCAACAGGTGGTTGACATGCTAAAGGGAGGCCAGGAGGCCTATCCTTAGGAAATCCTAAGCTGACAAATGGGAAAGGTTCTCTCAATGGATGCAGGCTAGAGGGGAGTCTGCTTCTCAACTGCCCTTCCTCTGATCCTGGAATTACCTGGCTGATTTGCTTCAGGGTGGTCTTTCTTTTTCCTCCATCAAGATCAATGCTTCAGCCATCTCTGCTCATTGTTGTCTTGAACAGCCCATTTTCTCTCATCCCCTGATGAAAATGTTTCTCAGAGGTGCTTGCAATTTAAAACCTCCCAGAAGAGCACCTACTCCAGCCTGGGATCTTAATTTTGTTCTGGAGAAACTCACTTCCTCCTTTTGAGCCAGCTGTCTCTACAGGTTTAAAGTTTCTCTCTTGGAAGACCGCCTTCCTCTTGGCTATAACTTCAGCAAGGAGGGTTTCGGAACTGCAAGTTTTGATGGCTGTGGAGCCTTTTGTTATTTTCCATGCAGATGGTCTCTCTGAGGACTAATCCCTCCTTTATGCCTAAGGTGGTTTCCAGCCCGACTCTTAATCAGTCCATACACCTTCCTACCTTCTTTCCTAATCCTCGCAATAGAGGTGAAAGGATCCTACATTCTCTTGATTTGCACAGACAGCTCAGGTTTTACCTGGACAGGACTAAGGACCTTCATAAGTTAGCACAGTTATTGGTCAGTTTTGCCCCTGGAGCCCAGGGCCAGGCTATTTCTAAGCAGACCATTTCTAAATGGATTGCACATTGCATTACTTTTTGTTATTCCTTTCATGGCAAAGCTCTGCCTCAAGAGGTAGGACCCACTCTACTAGAGCGGCTTCCACTTATGCAGCCTTTCTAAGGGGTGTCCCTACTAAAGACATTTTGGAGGCTGCCACATGGTCTTCTGTTCACACTTTCACAAAGCATTATAATTTGCCTCTGTTTTCCAGAGCCAGGGCAGGGTTTGCCACTGTGGTGTTGCAGGGCATTATCTCCAACCCTTGATGCTGTTGGTTCATCCCCCCTTTTTTTCTCTGGGCTTTGGTAATCAACCCATTTGTTAGGACTGCAAAAGTGAAACACGATGAACCTAGTACAGTTGTGTACACTTACCATAAGTTTAGATGTTGGTGTGTATTCACTGTTGCAGTCCTGGGTTCCCTCCCTCCTTCCCCCTTTTTGTGGTCCTCTCCTATTCTCTTTTCCTGATGTACAGGCTTAATTTATTTGTCAAATTGGTTTTTGATTTAAGCCTTATTTTCTGGGGGCTCCTGACTGTTATTGCAAGAAAGACTGAGGAAGTGATGTCTACTGCCTCCTTTTGTATCGGACGCTCTGACGTCCTTTACAACCAACGTCATTTTTACTTACCTTTGGTATTCTGGCCGACTGAGGGCTGCCCGGAGCCAGATGACCCATTTGTTAGGACTGCAACAGTGAATACACTCTAACATCTACATTTATGGTAAGTGTACACAACTTTACTTTATCAATGTCCTTCCATGTCTGTGTTGCAGCATTCATCTAAGTGATCTCCTGCCAAGGATGCCCCATGTCCAGCCAGCATACCAAAGCATTGAACCCATATAGGCATCGTACATCACACACATGCTCTTCATGCAAAACTTAGGTCACACACATGCTCTTCATGCAAAACTTAGGATTTAAAAGTGACTCAATAATGCAAACAGAACTTTACAACCAGTCTGCCATTATAGATGGTCTGTCTAAATGCCCTTCTGCTGTGCTGGTTACCAAGCTGTGTTTTCAAATAAATGCCCCATTGTTTTTTTTTTCTTCCTTTTCTTGTTTGTTGTGTTCATGCCATTCAGAAAGAGAAAATGTCAGTGTGGCAGGCAAACTCCCCATAAAGAATGTCAAAACCAGTGTTTGTTTTTGAGTGCTTCCCACATTCATACCCAGTGTTCCATTTGCCAGGTGTTTGTACCCGTCACTTCTCCTCTTGGTGCATATACCTGGAGAACCAACGTTTTAAGTTGTTGGCTCAGGATGACATGGTGGAATCCTCCCATATCGAGGACCAGCCATCTGATAAGAGAAAGGCCAAGAATGTTAGGCCTGATCTGGCTGCTGTCCAGCCTCCTCAAGGTGACTCTAGTGAAATCACTGAAGACTTTCCTATGCTTGCTTCAGATTCCTGTGCCGCAACCACATCGGAGGCCAGCATTGATTTGGCTTCTCACATGTCCTCGTAGGCTTTTCAGATGTCTGTACCTAATGTTGAGGGGTAATCTCTGCTGGTAATATCCAAAGGACCGAAGGAGATTCCTCAAATATTAGTGAGGGAGGAGATTCCAACAACTATTAGTCGCATCAGCTGTCTGATCCTCAGAGTCTTTCAAACAAACATCCCACAGAAAAAGATAAAGAATATTTCCCATGCTGTGAAGGATCCCCAATGTGAATGGCAGGATTTCACTCTGGGTTTATTCAGTGCTTTGATGGCCTTGAAGCCTCCTGAAGGGTTTCTGTTCCTGCTCCGCCTTAGTTTTCCACTCCAGTCAAGAGGCCTAGGGTGTTGGATTCCTCAGATGAGGATCTGGACTGGCAGGGGAGGGTCCCTATCCTGTTCTTCCCAAATCCCCTCCCCTTTGGGCTGTTCAGCGGAGGAGGATTCCACAAGTCCAGACTCCCCTTTGGTAGAGTTCTACTTTAGGGGTCCCATTGCCCGCATGATGGATTATTTTTGTTGATTGCTCCTAGGTCTTTAAAATTCAAAAAAAGGCATTATGAGCTCCTACAGATGGTGTCTCCAAGCAATTCTGCTGTTCATCCTGTTCTGGCTGCCGTTTTAGATAACTTATGCTCCAGCTTCTGTAGACCCTGACTCTCAGCCTCCTTCACCAAAAAAGCTGGATAGGTTTTACAAGGTACCTGAGAAGTACAAATTATTTTGTAAATGCTTTTCTGCTGACCCTTCTGTTGTCACTCTTCTGACAAGCCATCCAAGTGACTGCCTTCCACTAAGATGCCGCCTTTTGATAGGGATAGTAGGACTGTGGAAAGATTGGGCTAGAAAGTTTACACTGCTGCCACCTTGTCCTTTAGGGCCATTAACTTCTAGACTCTTATGACCAGTGTTTTGGCCCTTCTTTCTCTGAGGTGAAGGCTTCAGCCCTTACCCTGCTGGTCTCCACTTCAAGTTACTTCCCATTCAATCAAATGCAGCTGATGCCTCTTCCAGGGCTGCTGCCTTTGCTTCAGCTGTGAAGCATTACTCTTGGGTTTGTCTTCAAGCTTTGCCTGATGACATAAAGGCCAGATGCTTGGATACTCCTTTGGATAACAAAAGTCTTTTTAGATCTGGTCCTACTGACCTTTTCAAGTTTCTGCAAGACTAGGGCAAAGGATTGCAGGAGCTGAAGCATTCTTTGCTGTCCCCTATTGCTAAGTTTCAAAGGAACTGTCCTTAAAAGTCTGCCTTTATTCGTAGGCAACATCTGCCTCCTAATGTATGAAGGTTTCTAGACATGTTACTGTCTACTCAGACTCCTGACTCCCAGAAACCACTTTTTCAAGACAAGCCTGGTTGTATTTGATAGTTTGCTTCCCCCTTCCCTCATCCAGGTTCTTTAGTCTGTCTGCTTTTCCCTTAATCTCTTAAATTGGCTGCAAACCACCATGGACCCTTGGATTCTTTCCATTATCCGTCCAGGATATTTCATGGGTTGGAAGTCCCTTCCTTCCTTTTCAGGCATTCCTCAACCTCCTTGGAGGAAAAACGTTCCCAGATGTTCTTCACTGTGTTGGGTCATGGCACCATTCAAGCCATGCCTCCCACCCAGATAGGGGAAGAGTTTTTATTCCAGAATGTTTTTGGTCCCACAAAAGGAGGGTCTATGGAGACAAATTCTGAATCTTTCCCTGCTAAATATTTTTCTCAAGATTCATTCTTTTTTAGATGATTTTCGTGTTTCACTGTTGCAGTCATCACATTTGGGTTATATGCTTGAAGTAGCCCTCAGTCGGCCTGATTAACAAAGTCTTGGGTCCTGCGTCGGTTGCTGTCTCTTCTTCCATGACATCAGGTAGTCAGGGGTATAAAACATGCAGCCAACGCCATTACATCAGTCTTTCTTGCCATGCGGTGCCAGAAGCAGTTTGCAAGTGCCGGTTGGCCAACTCCTGAAATTTTCGTTTTTGAGTTTCAGAACTGAAGTCTTCAACTTAAAGCTAAGTACCCCGTTGGGGAAACTTTTTCTTGCTCTAATCTGATGTCAGTAAAAGTAAATAATTGCATTTCTTGTGGAAAGCAAATACCTCCTAAAGATTTTCATTCGTACTGTATTCCTTGCCTAGGCCTTGACCACGACATACCTTGCTGTCGGTTTTGTGCCTTATTTAAACAACGAACTATCTGTCTGTATATTTTCGCTTCTAAATATTTTGGTGCTCTGTTCAATTATCCAGATATGTCTTCGGTAAGCCATCCGACTTCCAACATTCTGAAAAAAGATAAACAGGCCGCCTAGGTCCAAAGCTGCCGACGACGCTTCTCCTAAGCCAGTTCCTCAGTACTCAGTGAGGTACTTTTGCAGCCCCTGATACCCACTACTTCAGATTTGCAGGCCTCTACAGAGACCCATTCGGAGTCAAGTATGCCGTGAGTTGCTTCAACTGTGGAACCTGCGGATGTCTCTACCTTGGATGGGTCCGGAGCCGCTGTGCAGGCACCGGCTTCTGAGGGTGTATTCAGGCCTACTGACTTGCATATGAAACCGACGCCATCTTTTTCTTCAAGGCCTAAAACTCGAACCATGCCTAGAAAACTGACGCCCAGACCACATGGTCAGGCCTCTATGCTAAAATAACAGATAAGAATGGCTGAAGACCTTATTACTTCAATCAGGAGATGCCAACCTTCCCCGTCTGAGACCTATGACTGAGTTTGCTTATGATACTTCTGAACAGGATTCTGAAATTTCTGATGTTCTTCGTGTTTCACTGTTGCAGTCATTACACTTGGGTTATCTTGCTGGCAGGCTACCCTCAGTCGGCTTGAATTCCAAAGTCTAGGTCCGGCGTCAGTTGCTGTCGCCTCTTCCCTGATGTCAGTGCGCCAGGGGTATAAAAGATGCAGCCGACGCCATTTTCTTCAGTCTTTCTTGCCGAGCGGTTACCGAAGCAGAAGCAGTTCGCAAGTGCCGGTCGGCCGACTCCTGAGATTTTTGTGTTGGAATTTCAGATCCAAAGTCTTCATTAAACGCCAAGTACCCTGTTAGGGAAACCTTTTTTCTTGCTGCAGACCATTGTCAGAAAAAGTTAATAATTGTATTTCTTGTGGGAAGCAAATACCTCATAAGGACTTTCATTCTTACTGTATTCCTTGCCTAGGCCCTGACCACGACATTGCTAGTTGTCGGTTTTGTGCTAGATTTAACCAACGCACTATTAAGTGTCGGTACGATTTTGCATTTCACTATTTTGGCAGAAGATTTAATTACACTATGCCATCGGATAGCTGTCCGACAACTGGAATTCACAAGAAACTCAAAGAAAAGGACAGGCATCCGAGGTCCAAAACAGATGACAAGGCTTCCTCTAAGCCAGTCGCCGGTTCTCAGTGAGGCCCCTTCGCAGCCCCTGACGCCAGCTACTTTGGACCCGCAGGTCACGTGTAGTCGCCTAGGCCGTTTGAAAGCTCAAGGTATTGGACCTTCGGAGACTTTTCTCTCAGATGGGTCTGGAGCCGCTGAGCAGGCATGGGCTTCTGAGGGTGTTTTCAGACTTAGTTATACATTAAAACGACTCCAGCTACAAAGGCAAAGACTAAAGCACCTTTAAAGACAAAGAAACAAGTACAACAGCCTCATGGACAATCCTCCATGCCCAAAAAACAGATGCTCAACATAGCCGAAGACTTAATTACTTCGATCAGGGGTTCCCATCCCCCTCCTGATAAAAGGCCTAGGCAAGAGACCGAATTTGAATCTTCAGGTCAGGTTTCCATTTCATCTGATTCCTCTTCTGATCAGGAATACTCTTTTCCTCCCTATGAGGATTCTGATGCTAAAGAATCTGTCCCTTCAGCCTCTCCTCCTGAGGATTACTCTTTTGGGGAAACCTTGCATACCGTGAGGGAGCATTTCCACTGGGAGAGCCAAGATTATTCAGAATCTAAGGAAAGGCTCAGAGACTTCCTTTTACTCCCACAACACAGACCCCTAGCTATTCCACCTGTGTTAGACATTGTAGATGATGTATTTTCAGAGTCCAGTCTGACCCTTGACTCCTTACCCTCCAGCTCCTGTTAAGCCGGACAGGTACTACAGGGTTCCTGACTCTCATAAATTCCTTTTCAAAAACCCTGCTGCTTACCCAGAAACCATCTCTCAGGGCCCCGAAGGGGTCAAGGCTTCTACTGCAAAAAACCCTACCCCCTCTGACAGGGATTCTAAGGCACTGGACAGATGGGGGAAAAAGATTTACACTTCTGCTACCTTGGCTATAAGGGCTTTAAATTGTCAGTTTCATATGCTCAAATATCAGCAATATATTATGTCACTGCTTAAACAGAAAATGTTGATGAATTCTGAATGTGCAGAAAACAAAGAAATGCAGGATTTATTGCATGCAGCTGAACAAGTGGGAAAGCATACTTTGCAATGTGGTTTTGATTCTTTGGAGGTCTCCTGCAGGGCCGCTGTTATGGGTTCTGTCATCAGGAGACATGCTTGGTTAAAGGAACAAAATCTGCCTGACCATGTCAAAGCAAAATTATTAGATGCTCCATTACAGCATGTTACCGTGTTTGGTGTTAAAGCAGAAGAGGTGTTAAAGAAAATGGAGGACAAAGCTAAATCTATGCAAACAGTTAAGTTTTTCTTACAGGTACAACCTCCAAGATTTAGCAGACACTGGCCTACAAAGAATTGGTTCTTTCCAGTGTCAGACAGACCACAAAGGGGCAGATACAGATGCCCAAGAGGCAGATCCCAGCCCCAAGGTTCGTACAGGTCTAAACAATGGGGTGCTTCTACCTCCAAAAGTGGAGAAGGTAAATCACAGCCATACAGGAAACATTCCCAATGACTTCCCCCTGCCTGCACCAAGCACTTATCTTTTGGCAGCACCTTTAGGGGGAAAAGTAGCACTTTTTTCTCAAAATTGGCACATAACCCAGGACAAATGGTTCCTAGACAGTGTCACAAGGCTACAAGTTTCACTTTCATACCCTGCCAAGGACAAATGGCTGGCCGGACCTGCCAAAACATCAATGTTCAGAGGCACAAAAGCAAGTCTTATCCCTCATGGACATGAGGGCCATTCAGCAAGTACCAGAGCAAGAGCATGGACGAGGATTTTATTCAAGACTGTTCTTGGTACCAAGAAAGGACAAGACCTGGAGACCAATACTGGACTCATCTATTCTAAACACATATCTGGATATACCAAAATTCAAAATGTTGACTACAGCAGCTTCTGCCCATGCTGGGCAAGAAGGCTTGTCTTGTGACTTTAGACCTAAAAGAGGCATACCTGCAAGCCCCAATCAGACAGACATGCAGAAGATACCTCAGATTCAAAGCTGGCTCAATGCACTACCAATTCTCTGCACTGCCCTTTGGCTTCTCTACTGCACCCAGGGTTTTCACAAAATGCTTGGCACCAGTAATTGCATTCTGCAGACAGATGAATACAAATATATCCTTACTTGGATGACTGCCTCATTCAAGCAGAGAACAAGGACATTCTACTACAGCATGTGGTGCTTGTAAAGAGATTTCTAACAGGCCTAGGGTACACAGTCAACGAAAAGAAATCAAAACTAGTACCCTCTCAAGAGATAATAAAATCCTGGGTGCAAGCTTAAATACAACTGCCCAGATGGCTTATCTCACGCCAGACAAAGGCAACTGACTACATATTTCAAACTGTTGGCAACAAAGGCCCAGTTATCTGCAAGAAAAATTCTGCAGGATTTGGTCTTCATGGCATCCTGCATTCTACTAATTTCATATGCGAGACTGCATATGAGGAAACTTTAATGGTACCTAAAAAGTGCTTGGGCTCAACGTTGCCACAACCTGGAAACAATAATTACCCTCATTCCCTGCCTGCAGCAGGAGTTTCGATGGTGGGTGAAGGCTTGTCACCAGAACAAGGGACAACCATTCAGTTTACCCCCAGCCAGGCAGACATTAACAACGGATGCATCGGATTATGCCTGGGTGGCCCACATGGCAGGAAGATGTATTCAAGGCACATGGTACACAAACCAAATGCATGTGCATATCAATCAAAAAGAGATGCTAGCTGTTCAGAATGCCCTGACAGCCATCAAGGACCTACTTCATCGGGGACAATTACTGAAAGACAACACCACAGTCATGTGGTATATAAACAAGCAGGGAGGCCCTCATTCTTACCCCCTTTGCAGATTAGCCATGACTTTGTGGGACACAGCATTGACTTACCAAGTACATCTGCAGGCACAAGTCCTGCCAGGAAAGATAAATATTGTGGCAGATGAACTAAGCAGAAACCTCATGGATCCCCGCGAGTGGAAATTGGATCCACAAGTCTTCAGCATAACAAGGAAATGGGGATGCCTGGATATAGATCTATTTGCCTCTCCTCACAACTACCAACTAAAACGATTCTGCACAAGGACTTATCATAGACAAGCATGGAAAGTGGACGCCCTATCTTTCAACTGGAAAAGCTTAGCAGTATATGCCTTTCCTCCACTGCCTCTCCTCCCCAAGGTACTCCTAAAGGTCAGACGAGAAGTTAAACATGATACTGATTGCCCCAGACTGGCTTCGCCAGTACTGGTATCCAATCCAAAAGAACTTGTCTCAATGGCCGGCTTGGACCTTGCCTCAAATACCTCATCTACTGTCCCAACAAAACAATCAGATCCTGCACAGCCAACTCAAGACCTTAAATCTGGCAGCATGGCTGATAATGTAGTCATACAAAATGCAACTCTCACTAAAGCTGTGATAGATGTCATTTTGGAGGCCAGATGGCCTAGTACCAGAAAATCTTACGCTGGAAAATGGAAGAGATTCTGTGCCTGGAACCAGGCACAAGGAATTGACACAGCTGTACCAAATATTCCTCAGATTTTGCAATACTTGACTGAGATGCTGGACAAAGGCCTATCCTTTTCATCAATTAAAATTCATGCCTCTGCCATTTCAGCTTATTACAATACAGAACCACAAATCTTTTCTCATCCTTTAAGGCAGTACCTCTGAGGAGCCAAAAACTTAAGGCCTCCAAGGAGATCACCAATACCTGCATGGGACCTAATTATGTTTTGGAAAAACTCACCCTGCCTCCTTTTGAGCCAGCTGCTACAGCGGATATAAATTTTTTATCTTGGAAAACAGCTCTGCTCCTAGCAATAACCTCTGCAAGACTAGTCTCAGAGCTACAGGCACTCATGGCTGTGGAACCTTTTATCATTTTTTATCCAGACAGGGTTTCTCTGAGGGCAAACCCGACATTTATGCCCAAGGTAGTGTCCAGTGTGGCCCTTAACCAAACTGTTCATCTGCCTACTTTTTATCCAAACCCACAGAATAAGGAGGAGAGAATTCTGCATTCTTTGGATATAGACAGCTACGCTTCTACTTGAACAGAACCAAAGCTTTCAGAAAGACTGAGAACTACTAGTGGCATATGCTGCAGGATCACAAGGAAAGGCGATCTCTAAGCAGACTGTTTCAAAGTGGATAGGCCACTGCATTTGTTTCTGCTATTCACAACATGGCAAGCCAGTGCCTAAGGGCATTAGGCCACATTCAACCAGAGCAGCAGCCACTTCAGCAGCCTTCCTCAGGGGAGTACCAACCAAAGACATTTTAGTGGCTGCTACCTGGAGTTCAGTGCACACCTTTACAAAGCACGATCATTTACCACTGTACTCTAAATCCAGGGCAGGCTTTGCCACTGCAGTTTTGCAGGGCCTCATAGCCACTCCTAATGCTGTTTAGCACCAGCCTCCCAACCATAGCTTTGGGATTCAACCCAAGTGTAATGACTGCAACAGTGAAACACGAAGAACATAGTACAGTTGTGTACACTTACCATAAATGTAGATGTTCGAGTGTATTCACTGTTGCAGTCCAGGTTACCCACCCACCATCCCCCTTATCTTTGCTGGAACTTATCTGCACTTCTGTACTCTATACAACCTATGTGGTGTATTTGCTTGTAGATGAAGATATAATGTATATTTTGGTGCATGCATGTCTTATTGGCATATTTTTAGCCTACCCTTTTGGGGGCACCTGACATCTGGGGCAAGAAAAACTGAAGAAAATGGTGTCTGCTGCATCTATTATACCCCTGGCTCACTGACGTCAGGGAAGAGGCGACAGCAACTGACACCGGACCTAGACTTTGGAATTCAGGCCGACTGAGGGTAGCCTGCCAGCAGGATAACCCAAGTATAATGACTGCAACAGTGAATACACTCTAACATCTACATTTATGGTAAGTGTACACAACTGTACTTTTCCTCTGATGTCCAGGATTTACCCTTATCTACCTATGAGGATTATGATGCTGAAGACTTTATTCCCTCTGCTTCCCCTCCAGAGGACTTCTCTTTTGGTGAAACCTTGCATACTCTTAGGGAGCATTTTCATTGTGAAAGTCAGGGTTTTTCTGATACTAAAAAAGAGGCTTAGGGATTTCTTACTCCTGACGCAGCACAGGCCTTTAGCTGTCCCTCCCGTCCTAAACATTGTTGATGATGCTTTTTCGGAATCTAGCTTGGCCCCTGACACACTACCTCCTGCTCCCAGAAAACCTGATGGATATTACAGGGTTCCTGACTCTCAAGTTCCTTTTCAAAAATCCTACTGCGGATCCTGAGACCATTTCACAGGGGCCCAAGGGCATTAAAGCTATGACTGCCAAAAATCCTACCCCCTCTGACAAGACTCCAGGGCGTTGGATAGATGGGGTATAAAAAAGTATCAACAGCATATTATTGGGATTGCTTACACAGAAAATGATGTTGATTTCTGATTGTGCTGAAAATAAGAATTTACAGGATTTAATGCATTCTGCTGAACAGGTTGGAAAACATACTTTGCAATGTGGTTTTGATTCACTAGAGGCATCTTGCAGGGCTGCTGTCACTGGGTCTGTACTTAGAAGGCATGCTTGGCTTAAGGAGCAATCATTGCCAGATCATGTTAAAGCTAAATTACTGGATGCTCCCTTAAATCTGGACCACCTGTTTGGCAACAAGGCAGAAGTTGTTCTCAAAACGATGGAGGAAAAAGCTAAATCTATGCAAACTGTTAAAGATTTCTTATAAGTGCAACCTCCAAGATTTAGTAGGCATTAGCCCTCTAAGAATTGGTCCTTTCCTGCCTCTTCAGGCCTTCTCAGTCCAAACCCAGATCCAGCAGAGCACCCATGCTTCAGTCCCAGGGTATGCACAGGACTAAGCAGTGGGGGGGCTCCTCTTCCAAATCTGGTAGTAGTAAAACTCCCCCTATGGTAAACTGTCTCAATGACTTAACTTTAAAACTTCCAAGCACTTTTCAACTGACCCCCCCCTTTGGGGGGAAAGATGGCGCTACATGCAAAAAACTGGGAACTCGTTACCAGGACAAATGGGTTTTAAATATAGTTTCCCAAGGATACAGATTTCACTTCCACACGTTACCAACCCCAAACGGTTGGCCAGACCTACCCCCAAATCAGTGGGCAGAGGCTCAAAAGCAAGTACTCTCTCTTTCTCTCTGTCTCTCTCAAGCATAAAGTCTATTCAAACTGTACTAGAAGAGGAAAAGGGACAAGGTTTCTACTCAGGACTTTTCCTGGTACCCAGAAAAGACAATTCATGGCGTCCTTTCCTGGACCTGTCTACTTTAAACACCATTTTGGTGATTCCAAAATTCAAGATGCAAACTCTTCAGTTGCTTCCTATGCTAGGCAAAGATGCCTGTTTGGCAACACTCTATTTAAAGGAAGCATACCTGCACATCCCAATCAGGGAATCTTGCAGAAGATACCTACGCTTCAAAGCAGGCTACATGCACTTTCAGTTCTCTGCACTGCCCTTTGGCTTATCTACTGCACCCAGGGTATTCGCAAAGTGCCTAGCTCCAGTCATTGCATTTTGCAGGTAAAGAAATATTCAGATATACTCATACCAGGATGATTGTCTAATTCAGGCAGAAAGCTAGTACATACTTTTGAATTATCTGGCTTTTGTTCAAAGGGTGCTAACTTGTCTGGGGTACACCGTAAACGAAAAGAAATCTCACCTGGTACCCTATCAATAAATTATATTCCTGGGAGCAAGCTTGAATACAACTTCCCAGATGGCTTTCCTCACGCCAGAGAAACAAATTTATTTGACAACCTACTTCAAGCTAGCGGCCACAAAAACCCTTTTATCTGCAAGGCAAATACTGCAAGCCTTGGGGTTCATGGCCTTCCGCATTCTTCTAATTCCATATGCAAGACTACCTATGAGGAAACTACAGTGGTATTTAAAAAGCCTATGGTGTCAACATTCTCAGGATCTAGAAGCAATGATTCCTATCATACCTTGCCTACGGTTAGAGTTCCTTTGGTGGGCAGAGGCCTGCCACCAAAACAAGGGACTACCATTCACTCTACCCCCTGCTGCCCAAACCCTAACAGACGCATCAGGCTATGTTTGGGGGGCTCACCTGGCAGGGAAGTGCATTCAGGGCAAATGGAACCCAAGTCAAATGTACCTGCATATCAATGAAAAAGAAATGTTAGCTGTACAGAATGCTCTGACAGCCTTCAAGGACCACATTCTTCCAGGACAATTAATGGTCAGGACCGACAACATCACTGTTATGTGGTACATAAACAAGCAGGGGGGTACCCATTCTTACCCCTTCTGCAGACTATCCATGGTACTGTGGAACACAGGCTTGAGCTACTAAGTGCATCTGCAGGCTCAATTCCTGCCAGGAAAACTAAATACACTGGTAGATGGACTAAGCAGAAATCTCATGGACCCACATGAGTGGAAACTGGAGCCAAAGACTTTCAACATGTTGACAAACAAATGGGCGAGCCCGGATATAGACCTGTTTGCTTCCCTCCATAACTACCAATTAGACAAATTTTGCACAAGGACTCCCCACAAACAAGCTTGGAAAGTGGATGCTCTGTCCTTCAGTTGGAAAAAACTAGCAGTTTATGCCTTTCCTCCTCTGCCTCTCCTCTCCAAAGTACTACTAAAGATCAAACCGGAGAAACCAAGGATGATATTGATTGCACCAGACTGGCCACCCCAACACTGGTGCACTCTTTTGTGCAGTGTCTCACTGTTAGCCTCATGGCACCTGCCTCAGACCCCTACCCTGTTGTCTCAGCAGGATAACCAAATTCTGCACCCTCCGCTTCAAACCCTGGTCCTAGCAGCCTGGCTAATTACTTAATCTCTCCTTTACCTTCCCTCAGTAAACCAATGATGGATGATATTTTAGAGGCAAGGAGGCCTAGTACTAAAAAATATGCTGAAAAATGGAAAAGATTCTGTGCCTGAACCAATCTCGAGATGAGCACAGCAGCGCCCAATTTACATCAGATTTTACAATACTTAATGAGATGCTTCACAAGGGGCTTTTTCCTCCATCAAAATTCACGCCTCAGCCATTTCAGCCGATAACACAGAACTGCCCTTCTCTCATACACTGCTCAGGCAGTTCCTCAGAGGGGCCACAAATTTAATACCACCCAGGAGAGCCCCAACCCCTGCCTGGGACTTTAACTTTGTATTGGAGAAACTCACTCTTCCTCCTTTCTAGCCAGCTGCTAATGCAGATTTAAAACTCATTTCTTGGAAAACAGCTTTCCTTTTAGCAATCACTTCAGCTAGAAGGTTATCTGAATTACAGGCTCTTATGGCAATGGAGCCTTTCATCGTCTTTCATTTGGACAGGGTGTCCCTCAGAACCAATTCATCCTTCATGCCCAAGGTGGTATCCAGTGTGGCTCTTAATCAGTCCATCCATTTGCCAACCTTCTTTCCTAATCCGCAGAACAAGGGGGAACGGATACTGCACTCCTTAGATGTCCACAGAGAACTTAGGTTTTACTTGGACAGGACTAAATCTCAAAGGAAATCTGAACAACTGCTGGTGGCTTTTGCTGCAGAGGCAGAGGGGAAGGTTATTTCAAAGCAAACCATTTCTAAATGGATAAGCCATTGCATTCATTTCTGCTATAAGCTCCATGGAAAACCTATCCCCCCAGGGGATCAGACTTCACTCCACCAGGGCTGCATCTACCTCTACAGCCTTTCTCAGAGGTGTCTCTACTAGGGACATCCTAGAAGCTGCTATCTGGAGTTATGTACATACTTTCACATACACTCTAACATCTACATTTATGTTAAGTGTTCACAACTGTACTTTCTCCAGTGTGGAGGGAAGGGGTACCCTTCCGTGCTCCAAGGTTCCATAGGGGGCTACCCTACTACATGGCCACTGTAAAACTTGCCAGATTTTTCTGGCCATTGAAGTTCTACCAGTGCTTCCCTCGGTGGAGGAGATCCTGTATCTTGCAGGCCATTTCCAAGAGGATCTCTTTCTCATCTCTTTCCTGGTACACTTTCTTTCTTCAGGGAAGATGATTTCCTGTGTCTGGAAGGGCCCTTTCCATTGGGTCAGTTGGGCCATCTGCTACTTCCATGCAGGACGCATCTACTAAGAGAAACCGGAGCCTGCCATCTGATTTTCTGTACCCTTTAACACCAGACTCTACTCAAGTTTTTAACACTTTCCCTTCAAACCTCCCTTTCTCATCCTACTTCATCACCTTCCCTCTTTTAAGCTTTGGGAATCTTCCCACAAGTCAGGCTGCAACAGTGAAACATGAAGAACATGGTACAGTTGTGTACACTTGCCATGAGTGTAGATGTTCAAGTGTATTCACTGGTTATCTTTTCCTCCCTCCTTCCCTACATAGCCTTCAGGGAGGCTATTACTTTTTCTCATGTATTGGGGATCCCTCTTCTGCACTCTTGCCTAACAAGGGATCCTTGCCCTATCAATCTGGTCTTAACCTGCTGTTCCATTTGCCATGACACCCTACTGTCCACTCCCTCCTGCCTTGGGATCCTTACTGTATCCATCTGACCTTGACCTGCTGCTCCTGTTGGGGGGCTTTGAAGGGGCAAGAAAATGCCCCAGCATACTGCCATCAGTCAGTTACGTCCGGTCATAGGAGGAGGGTAAACTTTTACTGTGGTAGTTGGGCTGGCCGAAGGCTTCCACAGCAGGAAATTCCACAAGTCAGGACTGCAACAGTGAATACACTTGAACATCTACATTTATGCTAAGTGTATGTAACTCTACTTTCTGGACTTTGTTGCATACTTGAGGCATACGTGTATCCTCCCATTGTTCTCTTGTAAATTGCTTTTCTCGTCTGTCTCCCCAGTCTTCACACTTCCTCTGATTTTTATAATTATCTTGCATTGTTTTACATTCACTGTTAATTATCTCTCGAACAGCAGCAGCTTCTCTAGATTCTACTAAAAACTCTACCAGAACAAGTCTTTCCCTTAAAATTCCTCTAAGCCTTTCTTTTTGCCTATACTCATCTGTCCCTGGTAGGAAAAGCATTTTCTAGCTTGCAGTCCAACTATCTTCTTGACCTCATCCATGGTTATTAACTCCCCCCTCTAGTTATTTGCTCCCAATACCTTGGTTCTTATTGCCAGTTTTTTCAAGTAAATTCCAGCCCTCTCTTGCCTAGTCTGCTTACCCCCTACTTGCAGTCATCCCTATTGGCAAAATCTAATTTTTCCATTCGTGCGTTTGTTTTTTGTTTGAATTCTTTCTGCTACTCCATGAATATATTGTATGTGGCTGTTTTCCTTGAGGATCTATATCCAGAATCCCTCCCTCTCTCATTTCTTGATCCCCCCCCTCACCTTATCACCATCCCTTCCTTCTTAACATTATAGCTTTATGCTTGTGTTATATATACGAGTCTTAGCTATGTAGCTGTAAAATATCCCTTCAAATCAAGTAATCCTAAGACATCTTATTCTATAGGAAGGATTATCTTATTCCTATTAACTCTTGCCCTCTTCCCATCCCAGATAAATTCCACCAAGTCTTTTAATGATTGCTCACGACTTCTCTGGTTGATAAAATGTTTATCATGTATATAAAACGAAAGAGACTAAAAACATTTTCACTGCTTGTATCTTAATATACATATCCATAAACGAGTTTCTATTTTCTCAGTTTTTTGTATTATCTCAGATTTAGTCTCTTTCCACATGTCTTTAGATGTCAGGGAGTGCAAACGCTGCCATTGCCCTACTCTAAAAATCCCAGCCTACTCTGAATGTAAGCTCTCGCACTCGCTCTCCCTCTCTATCAATACTCACCAACAGTGGTTTGTTTTTACATTCTGCTTCCCTCTGTGTCATCGTTGTTCTGTTGTTGTCAAATGTTTGTCTCCCTCCACAAAACTACATTTATCTATATTAATTTTAGCAACACATTTGCATTTTCTTAGCTATTATAGACATAAGCACTTTATAGTCATGGTTTAAAATTGAAGTGGATGTTTATGAAGCTGTGTATGACCGGTCTCTCTACTGTCTAGGTATTACAGCAATCACAGCTTTTTTTCCAAAATGTTGATGCTTTTCCTACTTTTAAATGCAGTTATACAAAACTTTCCAGTTCTTTATAATTTCCTTCTTAACTTCCACAAGAATACCATCTGTTCCCAGAGATGTTCCTGCAGCTTGGTTATACATCACCTTTTTATCTCATCTCTTCCTGTCTTAACTGTTAAACTATTGAGCCTAATCTGCCTCTAACCTTGGCATGATTGTGTTCAACAAACATTTCCATTTGTGGTCTGTCTTGGTTTTCACATTTCTCTGGTTAGTACAAATTTTAATAAAATGTATGAAATCTGTAATACATATGCAGGAGTCTTGGATTTTTCTTGTTGTAGGTGCCCCAAGTTTGATGGCAACCCTTTACATTTTGTTGCCTAAATTGTAATAAGTCATTGTACTAAAAGTTTTTTTTTTGCTCCACAGTTATCTTTCTAAACTTTTGCATATTATCCAGATACTCCCTTATTTTCTCTTTGCCATTCTTCTGCAGTTACACCTGCTCTGTGAGGTTCCCCGTATTCTGCAGTACTTCAACCTTTGTCATCCCCACGAAGTAATTTGTATTACTACTTAACCTACATCTGTTTCTACCTTATTTTCAAACTCTGATTTTCATTTTATCCTACTGACTAGCCCTAGCTTCTGAAGTGCTTTCTGTCCTCCATAATAGCTGTTTAGTAAATTCCACTACCCATTCCTTAATTTAATTTCTTTTTAGCAGGTAAGTGGAGAACGTGCCAGTGTCTTCATTTTTTCTTCATTACCCTCCATTTTTATCTTAGCTTTTGTTGGTATGTGCTGTGAATGTTGGATGTGTGTGTCAAAGCTCTCAATTACAAATGCACATCTTCCCATGAAGTATAATTTCTGTCTAGTGTGGCCCAGTTATATAGGTTCATAGGTTGGTACTGGGCTGTCTGCCCAAAGGCATATATTAGCCCCAGCCACATTGTGCGGTATTCACCGCCCCATTAGTAGTTCCCTAGACCCTTGTACTAGCAGCTAGTACCCTTGGCCGCTATCTAGTAGTGCTGTTGGTGTGATCCCCAGTGTGAACTTTGTTACCCATCCACTCATCAAGGTTCCTCTTGAAGAGTGATAGTGAGGGGCTCTGTCTTATGTAGATCGGGACCCTGTTCCATAGTAAGGGAAGTCTCTGCAAAGAAAATCTATCCCTCCAGCATGTTCTATTCATTGTTGTGTTGAGGTTTATATCCCTAGAGCGTGTAGCTCGGGTAGATTTGGTTTTGCTAAGATGGAGCATGTTCAACAATTCTGGGTTGGACATGGCTCTGTACGTTAGACAGAGATCGCCTCTGAGAAAGCTGTATGCAACAGAGAACAGTCTTAGCTTTTTCAATCATGCTGCATACGGCAACTGTTTGAGGCCAGTAATCCTCTTGGTTAGGTACCTCTGTGGTCTCTCCAGCTGCTGGAGATAGCTATCCAGGTACATTCCAATTGGTGCATTTTACTCAATAATGGGTCTGATGAGGGAAGAGTAGAGGGGCACCATTACATCCTTAGATCTTGATGCGAACCCTTTCATGATCAGATGGGTCACATAGAAGGATTTTCTAACCACTTTGGCAACATGGTTATCAAAGGATCTTATTATCTTATCTTATTATATCTTGGAATAGTCTGTAAATTCTGAATAACTACTGAATTCACATCTTCCATACAAAATCTTTTCATAAATTTCTTCAGAAGTCTCCTCTCCTTTGTTATATTTTCCCATGTGAGAGTGTTCGATCTCGACGTTTGTTCTTACACCTGGGTTCGGAGCCGATCCTCGGCTCCGTGTCAGCCGCTTGCAAGCTCTGCATCGAGAAGAAGCTCGAGACTAACCTAACTCCCACAATCCCCCTCTGCCTTTACCTCAGATCTAGTTTGCCGCTGCAGCGTTCGCATCACTTGATCGAGCTCGAGCACCTAAAGCTAAGATTTAAAAGATTTTTTCTTGTATTCTTGAGAATTATATTTTTCTATATCATTGTTTGTTGACTGTGTGTCTGTGTGATACTGTCTTGAGGATTTTCTCGGTACCAGTTAAAGTTGTTTAACTTGTTTAGAGTTTCCCTCGGGGCCTATCCCACCCTTTACAGGAGTTGACTACTGGATTAGACTTTACTTGCTGGATTTGACAATTTTATCGGATTTGACTTTCATAACTGGACTTGACCTTTTCTTGTTACTATCCCTATTGTTAGCTTTACAAAAATGTCTGAGAAAGCTAAATCGGGGTTTAAACGTTGCCAATGTGGGCAAAAGATGTCAGTTACTGACAATCATAGTTCCTGCGTCTACTGTCTTGGCCCTCTCCATCTGCAAGAAGACTGTTCAATGTGTCATTCTTTCAGTGGGAGGGTCATGACAGATAGGCGCAGGAAACTCATGGATAGGGGTTTGTTAAAACCTACCTTTCAAGAGGCTCTGGATGCTTCAGACCAGGCATCCAAATCCTCGAAGGAATCGAGGACGTCGGAGCCCAAGTAATCGGCTCCGAGCTCTTCAGTTAAGGTTCGATCACCGATTCCACAGACTTCGGGACCGAGTGTTCAACTGTTGTCAGTTTCCGAGCCTCGAGTCTTGGAACCGGTGACGGAGCTCCCTCCCCCGACACTGTTGAGGTCGGCTCAGTCTTCGATTCCTTCGACCCGTTCTTCCAGATCCCTCTCAGACACCGATGTAGACCGCGTGGTGCAGAAGTTAATGGAGAACACGGCCTTATCCAAACTCATCTCGGTCTCCTCTCAATTGGTGTCGAGACTTGAAGGCCTTCCATTATCTCCATCTGTTCCTCCTCCAAGACCTGTCCAGTCCTTGGAGCCGGAAGAAGCTGATCTGCTGATTGTGGAGCCCTCGGTGCCAGAACCGTCCTTTTCTCGGTCGGCTCCGTTCACCTCGACTCCGTCGGACCCGGTACCGGAGTCTCGGAGCCGAAGATCCATCCTTGGTTCCGGGACCGAGAGTCGGACCGATGTTTCGGTTCCGACGCTCCCTCTCGGGGCCTCGGCTCGGATCGGTTCCGTCCTCGGGGTCGATGCCTTCAGTGCCTGTTTCGGGGATTCTTCCCATTTTTCGGAACCGGGAGATACCTCGACTCGGGACCCGGGGGCCTTCAACCTCATGAGGAAGGTGTTGTCTACCCAGACAACCACGTCAGTAGAAGCAGCCTCTCCTCCCCATAAAGGACCGTTATCCTCCTCTGCACCCACGGCTACATCCAAGCGTCGAGCACCTGTGTCTCAGCCACCCCTGGAGGGTGCCCCCTCTTCCTCGGAGGCTTCTTCGGATGCTCCCCCTGAAGAAGTCCCTAGGAAAAGATTGTGTAAGAGGAGACACTTAGATTCTCCACAAGAATCATTGACATCGGACACTGACTTAGATGAGTCAGAAGGGTCCCCAAAGTCACCTTCAGAGGATGTCTCTTTTTCTGACATCTTGGAGATCCTAAAACAGAGAGTTGATTGGCAATCCCTCCCCCCTTCTGAGGATGAGTCAGTCTTGCTGAAGGCATTTGGTGCTCGCCCTTCCTCCTCCTGGGTCACTCCGCCCTTCGATGAGTTAATGGAGCTGATTGCTCGAAGGGCGTGGGAGACACCTGACATGGTGGAACCAGTCCCTAGAAAGCCTAATAAGTATATTACTGCACCCCAAAACAAGGCTTATGTCACAAAGGGAGTTCCAGTGGACGCTGTGGTGGTGGCAGCGGCCACGAAAAAGGAGATGTCGGAATCTTCCTCATCTGTCCATCCACCTAACAAAGATTCTAGGACTATGGACAGGTACGGGAAGCGCATTTTTAGTTCAGCGGCTTTTTCTATGCGATCCCTGAACTATTTGACCCACTTTACACGACTACAGAGGAATCTAATCAGAGTTGGGAGATACCCTCTAGGGTACTACAGATGCTGCTGTTTCAGAGAAAGTTACAGCACATCTCAATACCCTTACATCCAGTGTAAACTCATCCATGAGGCTGATCTCATACGCAGCCGAAGGATCGAGTAGGGCAGCAGCTTCAGCGATTGCTCTTCGTAGACAATCCTGGATGCGCTTATGTTCATTTGCGGAAGCCTTCAAGTCTTCCTTTACTAACGCCCCATTTGACAGTGCCACTCTTTTTGGCCCCAAAGTAAAGGAGACCCTTACCCGGTGTGAACAGGAGGGAAAGACTCTGTCTGCTGTCGGAGTCCGTTTTTCCACCCCATCCAGACCGTACCCCAAAGGGCAACGCGGTGGAAAAATGTGGTTTCGAAAACCCCAAGGATCTTTCCCAGGCACACAGGGTGATGCGAGGGGGTCCGCAAAACCAAGGTGACAGGGATACACCCCCTGGAAAACCTTTCCAGCACTCCTGAGAGGAGGCCCGACTGTCCTGCTCTGGAGGCAGTCGGGGGTCGCTTAGCTTTATACCCTCAGGCCTGGCAAAATCTTACATCAGACAACTGGGTAAAAAGCGTTGTTACCAGAGGCTACAGAATACCCTTCCTACTGCCCCCCATTCCAATGAAAAGACTCCCAGATGTGCCGCCCCATCTGCGAGATCCTGCAGCTATAGAAATTTCAAAGCTGCTAGAAAAAAAGAGTCATCCAACCAGTCCCAGCGGACCAAAGAGGATTCGAACTTACTCAAGGTTCTTTTAGTTCCAAAGAAGACAGGGGACTGGAGGCCGATTCTGGACCTAAGCAACCTCAATACCTTCGTCAAGAAAGAAAAGTTCCGAATGGTCACGCTTCAATCGATCCTTCCATTTTTACAGAAGGATGACTGGATGTGCTCAATAGATCTAAAGGACGCGTACTACCACATCAAAATGGCCAGGGCGTCCAGGGATCACTTGCGCTTCCGGCTGGGAGCCAGCCACTTTCAGTTTCGAGCCCTCCCCTTTGGTCTGACCCCAGCCCCCAGGGTTTTCACCAAATGCATGGCAGTGGTGGCGTCTCACCTGAGACGCCTGGGATTCCAGGTGTTTCCGTATCTGGACGACTGGCTCCTATCTGCCACCACCCAGCGCCAACTGATCCAGGCCAGGGATTACACACTACAGCTTTGTATTCACCTCGGAATTTCCGTAAATTTCGAAAAATCTTCACTACAGCCATCACAGCACATCTTATTCATAGGAGCAGAATTGGATACGCATCATTTAATTCTAAGACTTCCCCCAGAAAGGATTGCCTCACTACAAAGCCACATAACTCTTCTTCTGTCATCCAGGAAATCCCCAGCAAAACTGGTTCTGAAGGTTTTGGGTCTCATGGCAGCTTCCCTCATTGCGATACCATTGGGAAGACTGCACATGAGAGTTCTGCAATGGCTACTGTTTGCACAATGGTCGTTCCAACAACTTCCTCTGACACACAAAATTCTGATCACGAACACATGCAAATCACACCTAGCCTGGTGGCTTCAAACTTGCAACCTTTCCAGCGGAAGACCATTTGTGCTACCCACGCCGACAGCTACGGTGACCACGGACGCTTCCCTGATAGGGTGGGGGGGCATCTTTCAGGGACAGACAGTCCAAGGCGAATGGACCGAGTTAGAGTACAATCTGCACATCATTGTTCTAGAGTTGTGGGCAGTGTTTCTAGCGTTGCAACACTTTGCTCCCCTTCTTCCTCTAGGGACTATTGCAGTACAGACGGACAACATGTCCGTAGTCTGGTACATAAACAAGCAAGGGGGAACCAAGTCTTATCAACTATGCAGAGAGGCCATGAGAATCTGGCAATGGGCGGAGACCACAGGTCGCTTTCTGATAGCAACGCATATCCCGGGGTCATCCAACGTCATAGCCGACAGGCTGAGCAGAGCAATCCTGTTGCCTCACGAGTGGTCCCTCAAACAGTCAGTTGCGAAGGAGATTTTTCGCAAGTGGGGCCAGCCTTCCTGCGATCTTTTCGCGTCTCCAATGAACGCCAAATGCAGGAGCTACTTTGCCCTATTACCCCCTCCAGGGGAAGTCCCCAGGGATGCGCTGGTTCACGATTGGCCCCCGGGTCTCCTGTACGCTTTTCCTCCCTTTCCCCTGATTGCAAAGTTTCTGCAGAAAGCCAACAACTTGCAAAGGACGATAATCCTCATTGCCCCATTCTGGCCTCGTCAAATTTGGTTCCCCTTTCTTCTGGCACATCGCATTCGGGGACCCTGGATGCTGGACCCGGAACCAGATCTACTGACCCACTCATCAGGGGCTCCCCACCCTTCGCTCTTGTCACTCCACCTAGCAGCTTGGCTGCTCCGCTTCCCTACTTAGCCAGGTCTGATCTTCTTTCACCTGCAGTTCAGAATATACTAATAGCTTCTCATAAAGCTTCCACTACAAAGACCTACACTAGTAAATGGAAGCGTTTTGTGTTCTGGGCAAATACACAGCATTTGGACCCTGTTATAGCTCCTTTAAACAAGATCTTGGAGTTTTTGACAGAATTGTTTCACCAAGGAGCTTCTCCAGCCACTTTAAGGGTGCAATTGGCTGCCATTTCCAACTTTCATGTGGAAGAATGTGGGGCACCTATTATGGCTCACAGACTTTGTAAGGCCTTTTTGAAAGGATCTTTCCATATTAGACCACCAGTTAGAACTCCTACATCTCCTTGGAATCTAAATCTCTTATTATCTAAGTTGATGCTACCTCCATTTGAGCCAGCCTCCTCTTGTTCATTGAAGTATTTGTCGTGGAAGACCCTCTTTTTGGTAGCCATTACATCCGCTAGGCGAGTGTCTGAGCTTCAGGCTCTTTCCATTAAACACCCTTATCTAATCTTTCATTCTGACAGAGTATCTCTTCGCACTAATCCAGCCTTTCTCCCCAAAGTCTGCTCTGTTAATAACATTAATCAATCCATTGAACTGCCTACCTTTTTCAAAAATCACTCCAATAAGTTGGAGTATATGTTACACAAGTTGGATGTTCATAGACAACTTAGATTTTACTTGGATAGAACAAAGGATCACAGGAAATCTGATCAACTTTTTGTAGCTTTCGCTGATAGCAGGAAAGGTGTAGCAGTTACTAAACGAACCCTTTCCAAATGGCTAACTGATTGCATTATATTCGTTTATGATTCTTCAGAACAAACTTTACCTGGCAAACCCAAGGGGCACTCTACAAGATCAGTTTCTACATCCCTGGCTCATGCAGCTCGCCTACCATTAGACACTATTTGTGCAGCTGCCACTTAGTCTAAACCACATACGTTCATTTCTCATTACAAGGTAGACAGGGTTTCTAGGGACAGGGCAACCTTTGGTTCCACTGTGTTCAAGAACGTTCTCCCGTGAGTTCCTCAGGAACATGGAGCTAGGGACGCTACCCAGGTGTAAGAACAAACGGCGAGATCGAACACTCTCACATTTAGAAGTTATGTCCTTACCATAACGTTCCATGTGGAGTGTTCATCTCGCCTTTGTTCTTACATTCCCACCCTCCCACCCTCAGGAAGAACGTGCAGTTTGGTGCCTGGTCAGGATTATTTGGCTTCTGCTTTGCAGTGGTTGTATATAGATGTATATCTTGTATATATATATGGATAAGTGCTTGTACAGTATGTTGATGTTCTTCGTTTTCCATTGCTGCAGTCCTTACTATTGGGTATAGTCCGCATCCAGTCGGCCCGAATACCAGAGTATAAGGCTGACGTCGGTCAGGGCGCATTAGACTGACGTCAGTACGTCAGGGTACTAATGCGCATGACCGGCGTCATATCCTCAGTCTTTTTGGGTCCGATGCAGAAGCAGTTTTGTGCAGGTTGGCGTTCTGAAATATTTCGAAACCGGAGTTTCAGACCGAATCAGAGTTGGCTAAGTACCCGTTGGGGAACATTTTGTTTTTCTTGCCTCAGTATTTAACGGATGTCAGAAAAGTGAATAATTGTATTTCTTGGGAAACAAATACCTCATAGGGATTACCATACATTGTGTATACCTTGTTTAGGGCCTGAGCACGACGTTGTTGGTTGCCGCTCTTGTGCTAGGTTTCTATTAAGAGGAGGTTAGACTGTGCCAGATTAGTGTTTGGGAAGCGTTGCAATTATAAAATGCCGTCGGATGCTCCGCCGCTTCGTCAAGAAGCGCAAGGACAAAACAGCAAGCCTAGGGTTGATGAACCGCAGTCCCGGACGTCGGTTCTTTAGGTGGCTCAGTGGAGCCAGAGGTTTTGCCAGGAGTTTCTATGGAGTCTCAGGCAGAAACTTTACTGTTACAGGATGTACCCTCTCAGGAGGCAGGCCAGGCTGAGGGCTTCTCAGGTAACTATTCTTCCTCTTTTCCCACAGTAGTTAGAGCCTCTCCTTCTGTTGCCAAAACTTCTTTAGAGGTAGGCCAAGGTCAGCTTCAGTTGGGGGTTCTCCTAGCCCTTCGGGTTCAGTACCTAAGAAACATATGCTTAAAATGGCAGAAGATTTGATTACTATGATTAGAGGTTCTATGGGCCCTCCTGATAAGAGGCCTAGAGTGGAACCAGAGTTTGACCGTTTTCAACAGCGTTCAGCGGCTTCTGAACCTTCTCCGCAACATTTGCACGAGTTGCCTCATTATTCTGATTTTGATCTGGATGATGCCACTCCTTGACTTCTCCTCCTGAGGATTTTCATTTTCAGAGACTCTGCATTCCATGAGGAGCACTTTAAATGGGAAGGCCAGGATTACTCTGATTCCAGGAAGAGGCTTAGGGAATTCTTGTTTTTACCCCAGCATAGGCCTTAGCTATACCTCCTGTGTTGAATGTGGTGGAAGATGTTTTGCAGAGGCTTCCCTGAACCCTGATTCTTTGCCTCCTGCTCCTGTTAAACCTGATAGGTACTATAGGGTGCCCGGCTCATAAGTATTTGTTTAAGAGTCCTAGGGCGACCCAGAGACTGTTTCTCAGGGGCCTAAAGGTGTTAAGGCCTCTGTGGTTAAAATCCTGTTCCCACTGAAAGAGGCAAGGCGTTAGATAGGTGGGGTAAGAAAGTGTATACTTCTTCCACTCTAGCCATGAGAGCGTTGAATTGTCAGTTTCACATGCTGAAATATCAAAATTGTCTCCTTTCACAATTGAAATCTAAGGTGGATGCTTTGGCGGAAGGTATTGATTGTAAAGACTTGCTGGATTTAGTTTATGTGTCTGAACAAGTGGGCAAGCATTCTTTGCAATGTGGTTTTGATGCTGTGCAGGCCTCCTCGAGGGTGGCTGCCACTAGTTCTGTTCTTCGGCATGCCTGGTTGAGGGATCAAAATTTGGCTGAGCATGTTAAGACAAGGATTTTGGATGCTCCTTTACAGTCTGATGTGTTGTTTGGTTCACCTGTGGAAGCAGTTTTAAAGAAAATGGAGGACAAAGCTAAGTCTATGCAAACTGTTAAAGATTTTTTGCAGGTACAGCCACGAAGTTTAGTAGAAATTGGCCTGCTAAGGGGTGGACATATCCTGCTTATGAGTCCGAGTCTAGGGAGACGTCTAGACGTGGTAGGGGCAGGGCTCAAGGTTCTTTTAG
The DNA here is from genome assembly GCF_019279795.1 of Protopterus annectens. Taxonomy (NCBI): domain Eukaryota; kingdom Metazoa; phylum Chordata; order Ceratodontiformes; family Protopteridae; genus Protopterus; species Protopterus annectens. Next base: position 912,843,117 of record NC_056748.1, on the reverse strand, counting down.
GCCTAGAACAGGGAGTTCATCTGCTCAGACTTCTGGTGAGGGCAGGGGTCAGTCCTTTCGTAAACAGACCCAATGACCTGCCTTTTCAGCTGCCAGTAGATTCGTCTGGCAGCTCCTTTGGAAGGACGACTGTCTCTTTTCAAAGAAAATTGGGATTTAATTACTCAAGACAGATGGGTATTGGACATCATTCAGCCAGTCCCTGTATCAGAAAGGGGCCTAGGATTTTATTCTCGCATGTTCCTAGTATCAAAGAAGGGGAACACGTGGAGACTGCTTTTTCTCCTCAACACTTATCTGGACATTCCCAAGTTCAAGATGTTGACGTTACAACAGCTTTTACCCCTGCTGGGCAAAGATCACTGGATGGTAACTTTAGATCTCGAGGAAGCTTACCTTCCGGTGCCTATCAGGCTAAGTTACAGGAAGTATCTGCGGTTTCGAGCTGGAGATTCTCATTATCAGTTCTCTGCATTGCCCTTTGGCTTATCTACTGGTATTCACAAAGGTTCTGGCTCCAGTGATAGCTTACTTCAGGCTACAAGGACTTCAAATCTATCCTTATTTAGACGACTGCCTGATTCTGGCTCAAGAAAGGAAGACCTTCTACAGCATCTGGAATATCTTATAGCAGTGCTAAGATGCCTAGGGTATTCTGTGAGCGAAATAAAGACCAGTCTAGTACCCTCTCAAGACATGTGCTTTCTGGGTGTGAGACTGAATACAGCAGCCCAGATGGCCTTTTAACCCGGACAAACAAGAGTCTATCACTTTACTTCCATCAACTATCTCATCAGTCCGTGCTGACTGCAGAGACAGTCCTACAAGCATTAGGGTTCATGGCATCTTGTATTCTGGTGCTTCCCAATGCCAAACTGCATATGAGGAAGTTACAATGGTATCTCAAAATGTATGGACACAGCACTGCCAGTATTTAGACACTGTCATTCAAATAATACCTTGCCTTCAAAGAATTTTTGTGGTGGGCTCAGGAATGTCACCTAAACAAGGGACTCTCTGTGACCCGGCAGAGGCGAGTCAGATTTTACCGACAGATGCCTCAGACATTGCTTGGGAGCTCATCTAAATGGAAAGTGGATACAAGACAAGTGGCCTGCCAGACTACAGCATCTACATATCAACATGAAGGAGATGTTAGCAGTCCAGTTCGCATTGCTGGCTTTCAAGGAGTTACTTCTTCCAGGGCAGGTGTTGATTCTAACAGACAACACAACTGTCATGTGGTACTTCAACAAACAAGGGGAACACATTCTTATCCTCTATGCAGGCAAGCAATGATTTTATGGGAGACTTGCCTAACTCTTCAGGCAAGGTTTCTGCCAGGAGCACAGAACTCCTTAGCAGATATGTTAAGCAGACAAATCATGGATCCCCACAAGTGGAAACTGGATCTTCATGTATTTCAGAAATTGACAGTGTCTTGGGGAACTCCAGACATAGATCTGTTCGCTTCTCCACTAAACCACCAGCTGCCACAGTTTTGCACAAAGGGTTTCATCACACAGCTTGGAAAGTGGATGCTCTGTCTTTCAGTTGGACAAACCTTCATGTGTATGCCTTTCCACCTCTGCCTCTTCTTCCAAAGGTACTGTTAAAGGTCAGACAGGACAGGCCAAGGATGATTTTGATAGCTCCAGATTGGCGGCAACACTGGTACCCTCTACTACGAGTCTGGTAAAGCCTCCATGGCCTTAACCTTTGATTCCACATCTGTTATCCCAGCAGGACGGTCATCTGCTCAATGTCAAGCTTCACTCTCTTCATCTGACAGCCTGGCATATTCTGTGTTGAAACACAGCAGGTCTCAACTTCCTCAACAAGTTTTAAATGTGATTAGGGAAGCTAGAAGACCTAGTACAAGGAAAGTGAGCAAAATGGAAGAGATTTTTATTTTGGAGTAATTTGGAGATTTCTGAGCCTAATTTGAGTATGGCTCTTCAATATCTTACTGAGTTACTGGACAAGGGTCTGTCCTTCTCTTCCATTAAGATTCATGCTGCAGCAATCTCAGCTCACTATGATTGTGACCCACCATTGTTTTCGCATCCTTTGTTCAAGCAGTTTCTTAGAGGGGGCTCCTACTCCTGCTTGGGATCTCAATTTTGTGTTGGAAAAACTTACTCTACAACCTTTTGAGCCTTACTGCTGAATTTAAATTTTTGTCATGGAAGACTGCTTTTGTTGGCTATTACTTCTGCAAGAAGGGTGTCTGAGTTGCAGGCCCTATTTGATTTTCCATAAGGATAGGGTATCATTACCTTCCTTTATGCCTAAGGTGGTTTCTAGTGTGGCTTTAAACCAAACTATTCATTTGCCTACTTTTATGCAGACCCCAAAATAAAGGGGAAAAGATTTTGCATACTTTAGATGTACACAGGCAATTCGTTATTACTTAAGCAGGACTAAGGATTTTAGGCAGTCTCAGCAGTTGTTTGTTTCCTTTGCTTTGAGTTCAAGAGGGCAAGCCTGTGTCAAAACAAACTATTTCTAGGTGGATTGGCTTTTGCATTGCATTTTGTTATTCCCATCATGGCAAGGTTCCAGCTGGGATTAGGCCTCATTCCACTAGGGCTACTGCCACTTCAACAGCATTTCTGGTGGCAACTAAGGATATTTTGGGCAGCTACTTGGAGTTCAGTGCATTTCTCTAAGCATTATCACCTTCCTATCTACTCTAAGTAGGGCTGGTTTTGCCACAGCTGTTTTGCAAGGCATGTTGTCAGCTCCTGCTTCTTTATGATTTGCCAGCCTCCCTTACCTCTGCTTTGGGATTCTACCGACTGCAGCAATGGAAAGCGAAGAACATAGTACAGTTTTGTACCTACCATAAATGTAGATGTTGATTCCATTGCTGCAGTCCAATTCTCCTCCTCCCTCTGTGTTTAAGGGTGGTTGTGTAGGTGTGTTTACCTGCTTATATTTTTGTATATATTGTTCATGTTTTGGTGCAGGTATTTTGGGCCTTGTCTTTTTAGGGTCTTCTGACATCTGGGGCAAGAAAAGACTGAGGATATGACGCTGGTCATGCGCATAGTACCCCTGATGTACTGACGTCAGTCTATGCGCCCCCTGACCCGCCAGCCTTATACTCTGGTATTCGGCCGACACTGATGACTATACCCAATAGTAAGGACTGCAGCAATGGAATCCTCGAACATCTACATTTATGGTAGGTACAAAACTGTACTTTTGTTTTTTGCATGAATATGCTCTCTCTCTGACTCCTGGTTTGCTTGCAAACTAGATCTGAGGTAAAGGCAGAGGGGGATTGTGGGAGTTAGGTTAGTCTCGAGCTTCTTCTCGATGCAGAGCTTGCAAGCGGCCGACACAGAGCCGAGGATCGGCTCCGAACCCAGGTGTAAGAACAAAGGCGAGATGAACACTCCACATGGAACGTTATGGTAAGGACATAACTTCTAATTCTAGAGCACCAAGATAACATCTGCAGTGTTGCAAATAAAGTTCCAGTCCTCATGTATAAGTAATATTTCCTGCACAAAAGCTGATTACGTCTCCTCAGAGTTTTAGACTACATAATAGCAGTTTCTGGTGGATTATAAATACATGCCATCATAATTGTCCTTCCCTTGCTGATGACCCCTTACTACCACAAATCTAACATTCTTTTATTTCTTTTCTATCACTGTTGGAGCTCCTCTAGTAATTAGTGTAATTATTTTCCTTTGTCCCTGATAATTTTGCTGAATATCCTTCCTGAAATCCTTTCTTTATCTAATTTACATGCTCATTTCTTTCAAAATGTCTTCTGCAGCATTCTTATCTGCACTCTGCTATTCTGAATATAAATCAATACTCTTTCCTTTTTTGTCTATGCCTGTACGGCTACTTACATTTCAAGATGATGGCATAATGGCTACACTATCCCCAAGTTATTGTTTGCACATATTCTACATGGCAGCTTTATTCAAATGTGTATTCCACTTTTTGTGTTATGTGCACACTGTTTGGCAGACTGGTCTTTTGTACAGTTATTTCTTGAAATTTCCATTTGAATCTCATTTTTCTAAAGTCTTATTGAAGACCCTCAAACAAAAAACTAATTACATTTTCAGAACACCCCCATGACCAATTAACTTAAAGCATACATATAACACTATGTACATTTTTTAGGTTTAACCCTCCAAATAGGAACAGTTGCACCAAATAGCTGGAATAACTGGCATTACCCTAACCTAAAATTAAGGTTACTCATGCTAAAGCACATGCTGTAGTCCATGCTTCCTGTCTTACTGATTGATGTCTGTACTTTTCTTACAGTTATTCCCTATCATATGTGAACAACAGCTTGTATGCTTTCACAAAACAGATTTTAGTCCTTGGAAAAAGTGGACTGACTATCCTTTGGTAACATTTTTAATGTATTCAGTTATTAAGGCTGTTAGAGAAGCTGCTGTCTGCTGTTCACGTCCTACAATTTTGAGCTCTGTGCTAAACTGCTTGCTCTTGTACCTTTAAATTTTGCACTTCCCTTATCAAAAAATTCTCAGAACTCTCAAGATAAATTGCATTCAACTGCAGACAGCTATTTTCCATGGAAATATAGTCAGCAATGGAGAAACAAAACTAACAAATTTGCAGAATGCATGGTGTAATCTGTCAGTTTAACTCGGCAGAGAACAGACTGTACAACTGCTTTCAGCTGAATACTTGACTCCTACAGAACATTTGCTTACTTAGAAAAACAAGCTAATATTTCATGTACAAGAATATTGGCACTTCTTATGGCTTTCATAGTTTTGTTATACTTTCTAAGCCTACTTATTTATCAATACACTTAAGCCAAGGGCATTAATCCAGACCCCCCCTTTGCAAAAATAAGAGAGCATCTCAACTTTAAGTTTATCTATGCACTTTTACAACCCCACTCCAGCAGCCCAAGATCCTAGCATAACTTAAATTTTTTGTTCAGTCTTTCATCTCTCATGTTGTACATCCTGTATTTCCTACAACTACAAAAATACATGTTAAGTTGTCCATCTCGCTTTCTTTCTTGCTGTTTGGGTTCGGAGCCGATCCTCTGCTCCGACTCTGCCATCTTCTATAGCACGAGAGCTGTTTACTGGCTCAAGGCTACCCCTTATCCCATGATGCCCAGCGACAGCTACCCAGATCTCGTTTGCCGCTTCAGCTGCGAGATGTGTTGTTTTCTGGCTCAGGCTTGTATATTTCAATTTTTTTGTTTAAAAATATCCTCTTAGACCCTTTAAACTAATAGATATTTTACTATTCTTAGTTTTATTCTGTACGTATTGTTGAACTACTTCGTTCTTCTTAGTTTCCCTTTTATTTAGAACTCGTTTAAGTTAGAGAGTTCTCCCACCTCCCCCTCTCCCTTCCCCTAGGATAGCCGTTTAACTTAGAGGCTTTCTTTTCCTTTTTTTTTTTTTTTTGCTATAAAAAAAAAAAAAGGCAGATGTTATATATTTATAGGTGTACTTGTTTAGAGTAGTACTTATTTGTCTGTCTGTTTAATTTGTGGTACTTAGTTTTTTGCAGTTGGGTCATTTTAAAAAGTGTGACTCATGCTGTCAGAAAATGTCTCTGACAGATGGGCACACTAGCTGCGTTTATTGTTTGGGCGCTGTTCACCTGCAGGACTCTTGTTCTATTTGCCATGCCTTTAGTCCATGAGTCCTGCAGGAGCGTAAGAACAAATTGATGCTAAGGGGTCTGTTAAAGCCTCAGGATTCAATGGCAGAGTTCCCAGCCAGTGAAATCCCCAAAATCCACTAAACCGTCGGCTCCACCTTCAGAGCAGACTCTTGTACAGGATTTACCGAGTATGTCTGTTCCGGCTGGCACTGACAAGACAACTCCTCCATCGGCTCCATTGGATGTTTCAGAGCAGTCTCGGAGTCATAAGAGGCTGAGGTCCCCTTCATTAGAGTCAGTTCATTTAGCTCCTCGGTCTCCATTATTGCAAAGTGAACGTAGCTCCCATTCAACACACTCCTCTCGATCTTCTAGGCTGTCAGATCATGATGTGGAGAGAGTAGTAAGTAGGTTGCTAAAATCACAGGCACTAGCAAAATTGTCTAGCCCTCCTCAACAGGTATCTGCTCCATCCACCTCTTCTTCTGTTCCTCTTCCGACTCCATTGAGTTTGGAGCTAGAGTTTGTTGGGGTTCGAGTAGTGGAACAGTCTGCTCCGATCACCATCTCTCCTTCGGCTCTGATTACCTCAATAGTGCCTTTGATCGAGGAATCTGGATGCCAGGGCTCCCTCATCGGCTCCGAGGGGGCAAGTGGCATCGGACCCTTGTCCGACCCCGTTCTCCCTCTTGGAGCATCGGCGCAGGTGAGCTCGGCTCCAACATGAGCCTCAGAGCCGTCCCCTTCGGTGCGGAGAAAGATTCCTATTTCTTTGGAACCGGAGCTTTCTCTGCCTCGAGGCAGGGGTGCCTTGAGGTTATGCAGAGTGTGCTGTCCCCTGAGACAGCTCCACTACCAGCCCCACCGGCTCTATCCCCCCATAGTGTCTGTGCCAACCTTTGCTCCTCCTCCAGACCCCAAGCGTAGGGAACAGATGACCCAGGACACCCCATTGGGTGTTTCCTCTTCTTCCGAGGCCTCCCCTGATCACTCAGAGGAGCCCCCTCGGAAGAAGTGCAAGAGGAACCACATTGACTCCCCTGAGTCTGTCACTTCTGATTACAGAATTAGATGAATTGGGAGGGTCCCCGAGATCCCCCTCTGAAGATGTTTCCTTTTTGGACATCCCTGAAATGCTTAGGCAGAGGGAGAACTGGACTCCCCTAGCACCTACCGAGGATGAGTCTATATTCCTGGACGCTTTCGGTTCCCAACCTTCCACCTCCTGGGTTTCTCCTCCTTTCGACCCACTTATGTCTGTAGTGGCTCGAAAGGCTCGGTCAGCTCCGGACACAGTGGAACCAACTCCGAGGAGATTTGGTAAATTTATTACAGCCCCCCAGGATAAGCAATTCCTTTTTAAAGATGTGCCCGTTGATGCCATGGTGGTAACAGCAGCCACCAAAAAAGTTAGCTGATACCTCATCTGTTCATCCACCTAACAAGGAGTCTAGGACGTTGGACAGGTACGGAAAGCGAATGTTTGCTTCAGCAACCTTCTCCATGAGGTCCCTGAACTATGTCATTTTACTCCCCTTCAAAGGGATCTCCTTAAAGAGCTTGGAGATGCCCTTCAAGATTCTACAGCTGAGGGAGTACAAGCCAAAGTAGCTTCCCAGCTAGCGACTCTTAATTCTGTAGTTAACTCCTCCATGAGGCTCATTTCCTATGCAGCCGATGGAGCAAGTAGAGCCACGGGCACGGGTGTGGCCCTCAGGAGGCATGCTTGGATGCGGCTGTGTCACTTTGAGGAACCCTTTTGAGCGTCCTTCACCAATACCCCCTTTGATGGCTCCTTTCTCTTTGGGCTACAGGTGAAAAACATGTTGACTAGGTGTGAGCAAGAAGGCAAGACTCTTTCTGCCGTGGGAGTCCGTTTTTCCACTCCCTCTAGACCTTACCCCAAGGGTCAGAAGAATGGGAAGATGTGGTTCCGCAAATCTCCGGGAGCCTTGCCTGACACGTAGTGATTTTTCCTCCAGAGGCAGAGGGGGAAACAATAATAGATGCCGCCCTCATGGCAGAGGGGGTCCGCGGAACCAGGGCAACAGAGAATCCTTCTCTGACAAGCCCTTCCAGCATCCCTGAAGGGTTGCCCGGCTGCTCACTTCTGGAGGCAGTCGGGGAAGACTTTCGCTGTACCCAAAAGCCTGACAAAATTTAACAAGAGACAGATGGGTACTGTCCATTATATCCGGAGGTTACAAGATTCCCTTCCATCAATCCCCCTTACAATCAAAGAAGGCCCTTCCAGATGTTCATCCCAATCTGAAGGAGCAAGCAGTAATAGAAGTTTCAAAACTGCTAGAAAAATGAGCCATTCAGGAAGTCCCTGCAGACCAGCACGGATCCAGAACTTACTCAAGGTTCTTTTTGGTACCAAAAAAGACAGGGGACTGGAGACAGATTCTGGATCTCAGCAGACTAAACAAATCTGTACAAAGAACAAACTTTCGGATGGTCACGCTACAGTCCATTCTACCCTTCCTGGGTCAGGACAATTGGATGTGCTCAATAGATCTTCAGGATGTGTACTACCATATCAAGATGGACAGATGCTCCAGGAGATTTCTTCGCTTTCAGGTGGGGGCCAGTCATTACCAGTTCAGAGCTCTGATCTTTGGTCTCACGACAGCCCCCCAGGGTGTTCACCAAATGTATGGCAATGGTCATGGCTCACCTGAGACGTCAAGGATTCCAGGTGTTTCCATATCTAGACTACTGGCTCCTCACTGCTACCACCAGTCATCAACTCTAACAAGCGTGAGATTATACAATCACATCTTGCACCCGGCTAGGTATTACAATAAATTTTGAAAAATCTGCCTTGTTGCCCTGTCAATCTATCACTTGCATAGGAGCAGACTTAAACACAAGGGAAATGTTCGCAAGGTTACCACTGGAAAGTGTGTCCACAATTCATCAAGTGCAAATCCTAATGCAGAGCAAAAGGATCCAAGTCAGGTATGTCCTTCAAACTCTGGGCTCCATGGCAACTACCATTCTTCTACTTCCATTAGTGTGTTTCCACATGAGAATTCTTCAGTGGCTTCTTTTCACGCAGTGGTCTTTACAGGAGCTACCCATGTCTCACATGATCCTGATCATGGAGGCATGCAAAAAGCACCTTTCTTGGTGGATGCTCTCCCCACTAGTGACTCAGGGCAGACTTTTCATACAGCCCCCTCTGGTAGCCACAGTGACTACAGACTCCTCCCTGAAAGGGTGGGAGGGCATTATCTGGGCAGGACAGTCCAAGGCACTTGGCAACCTCACGAGTACCATCTGCACATAAATGTCCTAGAAATGAGAGCCGTGCTCCTAGCGTTGCAAGCCCTTCAAGTCTTCCTTCCGGGACCATTGCAGTTCAAACAGACAACATGTCAGTGGTGTGGTACATCAACAAGCAGGGCGGAACCAGATCCTACCCCCTGTGTTGAGAAGCACTCAGACTTTGACAGTGGGCGATTTCCTCCCAACGTTTTCTGATTGCGATGCACATCCCTGGGAGATCCAACGTCATAGCGGACAGGCTCAGCAGAGCCATCCTCATGCCTCACGAGTGGTCTCTGAATCAGGAAGTTGAGGATCTTATCTTCCGCAAATGGGGACAGCCTTGCTGCGATCTTTTTGCCACCCCTTTCAACAGCAAATGCAGCAACTACTTCTCCCTTCTTCCGCTTCCAGGTCACATACCCAGAGACGCTCTAGTCCATGATTGGCCTCAGGGACTTCTTTATGCCTTTCCTCCGTTTCCCCTGATACCGAAACTCGTACAGAAAGCAAAATCGTTGGGTTGCAAGATGATCCTCATTGCCCCCTACTGGCTTCGACCGATATGGTTCCCGTTCCTGCACCCTTACCTTCTCGATCAGCCCTGGACTCTGGATCCGATTCCAGATCTCCTGATTCATCAGTCAGGCAGGCAGGTTGCATCAGTCCCTCCAAACTCTCCAGCTCACAGCTTGGTTGCTCCACTTCCAACCTTAGCCAGGCTTCCCAGCATTTCCCCAGCAGTCTGTGAGATTATCGTTTCCTCTCATAAGTCTACAACGAGAAAAACTTGTGCTAGCAAATGGAAACCTTTTTCTTGTTCGGCAGAGTCTAGGAATGTGGATCCCTTCTCAGCCCCAGTCCACGAAATTCTTGAATTCCTAGCACATCTTTTTCACTCTGGGGCCGCTTCCTCTACGATTAGGGTACAGTTAGCGGCTATTTCTAATTTCCATATCGGTTTGACAAATTCTAACATGTCTCATAAGCTCTGTAAAGCTTTTTTGAGAGGAACATCTGTTCTTAGATCTCCAGTGAGAGATCACCCTCCTCCTTGGGACCTTAATTTAGTCCTAACTTCCTTAATTCTGCCTCCTTTTGAACCAGCAGCATCCTGCTCCATCAAGTTTCTGTCTTGGAAGACACACTTTCTGGTTGCTATCACTTCATCTAGGCGTGCCTCAGAACTTCAAGCACTGTGTTCATCATCCCTACCTGGTGTTTCACAAGGACAGAGTTTCTCTGAGGACTAATCCTTCATTTCTTCCTAAAGTCTGCTCAGAAAATAATTTAAATCAATCTATAGATCTCCCTGTGTTCTTCCCAAATCATAGCAATAAGGCAGAGTACAAGCTTCACCAATTGGACGTTCATAGACAATTGCATTTTTACCTACATAGAACTAAAGAAATAAGAAAGTCAGACCAATTATTCCTTTCTTATGCCTTAAACAAACAAGGTCTCCCAGTTTCCAAGGTGTCCTTATCCAGAGGGTTGTCCCACACTATTACATTTATCTACCAGTTATGGAATAAAGAGTTACCAATTAAACCAAAAGGTCATTCTACTAGGGCATTAGCCACCTCCGTAGCCTTTCAGTCTAGGTTGCCCATGGATTCCATCTGTGCAGCTGCCATGTGGACAAACCCTCATACCTTTATTTCTCTTTACAAGGTGGATATGGTCTCCCGGAGCAGAGCTGACTTTGGTTCCACTGTTCTGAAGAGTCTGTTCCACTAAGCCACCCAGGATGTTAGGTGCTAGGGACGCTGTCCCAAACAGCAAGAATGCAGGCGAGCTAGACAACTTAACATTAAGAAGTTATGTACGTACCATAACGTCCCATGTTAGTTGTCTTCATCTCTCCTTCTTGTGTCCCTCCCTCCATCCCCCGTCCTAGTGGATCGAGATGAGTCCTTTTTCACTAGCTGAGTATTCTTTTATTGTTATTCTTCTGGCTAGGTCTTCCTAACCTATTGTAGATATTAGGATGCATGGAACAACCAGTTTTTGATAACTGGTTTCTCTCATATGTCTGGATTATCTATTTCAAACGAGATCTGTGTAGCTGTCGCTAGGCATCATGGGATAAGGGGTAGCCTCGAGCCAGTAAACAGCTCTCACGAGCTTTAGAAGATGGCCGAGTCGGAGCCGAGGATCGGCTCCGAACCCAAAAGCAAGAAAGAAGGCGAGATGAAGACAACTAACATGGAACGTTATGGTAGGTACATAACTTCTTATTTCACATGCTCAAGTCACTGGAAAGACAACTCCTCCCACATTTAAGCTACCCCTGACTTCATGCAACACAAAACTGCTTTACTATTAAATGTTTTATACAAATACTGTTTAGAACAAAACATTTTACTTTTCCCCCCATTCATGTCTTCCGAAACATTAATGACAAAGTGGGAATATGATTTGCAGTCCACCCACAAATTTGACCAAGTCAACTAAGTCCAATCTTTCCTGACCTTATTTTCCAAATGTGGTTGATACTTTGTGATCTGATATTTATTTACTAATTTCAGTATTGCTGGTCTTTCCTATTTGTCTCCATCTCCCAACACCAGACTTTGGTTCAAGTCCAAGATGCTGCTGAATCTTCTAGTCCACTTCTCTGCTTTTTTCTGTGTCTCAATCAAATGTTCTTTGTGTTTCACTGTTGCAGTCATCACATTTGGTTTATCCCTGCTAGGGTAGACCTTAGTCGGCCTGAATACCAGAGGCTTAATATTTCTGCGTCGGTTGCTGTCACTTTCTTGACTGACATCAGGTTGTCTGTAGTATAAAGTAAGGCAGCCAATGCAATTACATCAGTCTTTCTTGCAGAGGAGCCTGAAGCAGAAGCAGCTCGCACGAGTGCCAGTCGGCCACTACCTGAGTTTTGTTTTCTGAATTAAAGTTAGTCTTCTAAAGCGAAGTACCCCACTGGGGATCCTTTTTTCTTGCTCTGATGTCAGGAAAAGTTAACAATGGTCTCGCCTGTGGAAAGCAAATACCACACCGAGACTTTCATTCTTACTGCGTCAGTTGCTTAGGCCCAGACCACGATGTCCCCCGCTGTTGCTTTTGTGCTTTGTTCAATGCCAAAACTATACATCGTCGGGCCCTTATTGTAGCTAGATATTTTCACTCCGTCCTCAATTTCCGATATGGCTTTGGTAAGCCATTCGACAGCAGATCTTCCGAAAAAGCGCAAGTATAGTGACAGAGACCATACAGGTCCAAACCTACTGATGCTTCCGTTAAGCTAGTCAGCTCTCTGGTCCTTACTGAGGCGCTTCCACAGCCCCTGATGCACGTTTCTGTCGATTCACAGGCCGCTACTGAGACCCTTTCAGAGTTCGGTGTGCCGCAAAACTCTTCATCGACTAAGGATCCTGCGGTTGTCTCTACCTTGGATGGGTTCGGAGCTGCTGAGCAGGCACCGGCTTCCAAGGAAGTACTTCGCACTACTGATTCTCGACACAAACTGATGACTTCTTTTGCGTCTTCTGTTCTTTCGAAAACTACTAAGTTTCTAAGGCTCAGGGTATGAACCACACACAAGAAACAGACCCCATCTCAGGCACCTGCTTCCTTGCCTCAGTCTCAAATGCTTAAAATGGCAGAAGACCTTTTAATGTTGATCAGGGGGAGGCCAAGCTACCCCTTCCAAAAGAAAGATTTGTCCCCAGTAGTCTGAAAAGGAGTCCAGTGACTCCAATGCCTCTGAATATGAAGACATGCAACAACCCCTCTCTGCTTATGAGGATTCTGATGCAGAGAAATCCATTCCTTCAACCTCCCCACCCGAAGATTTTTCCTTTGGGGAAATCCTTCATACTTTATGGGAGCATTTCCAGTGGGAATGTCAGGACTACCCTCAGTCTAAAAAGACACTCAAAGAATTTGTAGATCTTCCACAGCACATTCCCTTGGCCATTCCTCCAGTCCTGAATGTTGTGGATGATGTTTTCATGGAATCTAGTTTAACTCCTGATACTCTCCCTCCTGCTCCCAGGAAACCTGACTGGTATTAGAGTCCCTGATGCTCACAAATTTCTTTTCAAAAATCCTACTGCTGATCCTGAGGTTATCTCCCAAGGGTCTAAAGGAATTAAAGCAACTTCTAAGAATACCACACCCTCAGATAGGGATTCCTGAGCATTAGACAGGATAAAAAAAAGTATACACCTCTGCTACTCCTGTTATTAGAGCACTAAATTCTCAGTTCCATATGCTAAAATTCCAGCAGCATAACAGGGAACGCCTCAAACAAAAAATATCAACTTTTCCTGCTTGTGGAGAAAATAGTTGCAAGTCTTTATGCATTCTGCAAGTCAAGTAACTAAGCACACCTTACACTGTGGTTTTGATGCCCTGGAAGCATCTTGCAGGGCAGCAGTCACTGGTTCTGTCCTTAGAAGGCATGCTTGGCTTAAGGACCAGCCCTTGCCAGGCCATGTCAAATCTAAACTATTGGATGCACCCTTGCACAAAGACAACTTATTTGGCACCAAGGCAGAGGAGGTCTTCTAAAAGATGGAAGAAAAAGCTATATCTATGGAGACAGTTGAGGATTTCCTGCAGGTTCAGCCACCCGGGTTCAGTAGGCATTGCTCCTCCAAACACTGGTCCTTTCCTGCCCCCTCCAGGTCAGTTCAGCCCAGACCTCCCCCCCCCCCCAAACAACAGCCACAGGGAATGCAGAGAACAAAGCAATGGAGTACCTCCACTTCTAAACCAGGGAGTGCAAAGCCACCCCCTCATGGTAAGAACTTACAATGACTCTCCACTTCCACCCCACCCTCTGCCCACCTGCACTTGCCCCTGGTAGGAAAACTGTCCTTCAATGCAAGCACTCTGGCCACCATTACCAACAACACTGTGTCCCAAGGATACAGTTTTTCTTTCCACACTCTACCAACCCCAGAAGGGTTCCCAGATCTACCTCCAAACCAGTGGGCAGAGGCCAAAAAGCAAGTCCTTTCCCTGCTCTCCATAAGGGCAATAGAGCACGTTCCTGCAGAACAGATAGGCCAATGTTTCTACTCCAGGCTCTTCCTGGTACCCAGAAAAGAGGGCACCTGGCACCCCATCCTTGATTTATCCATTCTAAACACCTTCCTGGGGAAACCAAAATTCAAAATGCTCACCCTCCGGCAACTACTACCCATGCTGTCCAAGGATGTCTGGCTAGCCACCCTAGACCTAAAAGAGACCTACCTACACATCCCAATCAGGGAATCATCAGGGAATCGTGCAGGAAATGTCTACATTTCAGGGCAGGATCTCTGCACTTACCTTTGTCTTATCTACTGCTCCGAGTTTTCACAAAATGCCTGGCTGCCGCCATTGATTTTTACAGGCAAAGAAATATTCAAATTTTCCCCTACTTAGATGACTGCCTAATTCAGGCACACAGGAAAAGCTGCTCAAGCACCTGGCCTTTGTAAAGGACCTACTGACCTCCCTGGGGTACACTATCAAGAAAAATTAGTACCCACCCAAAAAATTATATTCCTGGGAGCAAGCTTGGACACAGCATCCCAGATGGCATTCTTTACACCAGAAAAGCAAACTTATCTGACAGCATATTTCTCTCAACTATTTATTTATTTATTTATTTATTTCAGTTTGATTACCGGGGAAGTCCACTGGGCCAGAACGTGCCCATTTTCAGTGGAGGCCCGGGGAGAAAAGCTCCACAAGCAAATACAATACAATTCAATACTGGTTACAAACTGTTAAAGGTAAAAATACAAGTATAAAATCATATAGTTGGAAAATGCATTGCATAAATTTTACATTTAAAAAAAACTTAGTAAACAGATAATAGCAAGACAGGTTACAGGTATTTCCATTCTGCACAGTATGATCGACTGAGAAGTGGAAGGATTTAAGGTTTCAGTTCTTTTACATTAGAAGGTGGGCAATTGGCACGCATATGTTATAGTTAAAAAGGTAAATAAAGAAAGCAGTTGTGCTGACAATAGATATACTGTAATATTTACAATATTTACATACTTGGAGTTATATGAGTGAAGATGTTTATGAGCAAAGTAGCTTGCTCAGAGGTTATCTGCCACCAACTAGCCACCAGACCCCAGTTATCTGCAAGGAAAATCCTCCAAGCTCTGGGGTTCATGGCATCTTGCGTTCTACTTATTCCATATGTTAGACTGCATATGAGGAAACTTCAATGGTACCTAAAAAGCCTTTGGTGTCAACACTCTCTCAAGACCTGGAAACCTAGACCAATGATACCTTGTCTAAGGAAAGATTTCCTTTGGTGGGCAGCAGCATGCTACCACAGCAAGGGACTTAGCCTTCTCACCACCCCACGCCGCCGCCCAGACCCTCACCACAGACGCATCAGACTATGCCTGGGGTGCACACCTGAACGGCAGATGCATACAGGGCCAAGGGAGCCCACATCAAATACATCTGCACATCAACCAAAAAGAGATGTTAGTTGTTCAGCACGCGTTGACAGCTTTCAGACCCCTTCTTTCCCCAGGGGCTTTACTGATCAAAACAGACAACACCACAGTGATTTGGTATATCAACAAGCAGGGAGGGGACTCACTCCTACCCTCTATGCAGGCTCACCATAACCATTTGGCACACAGCCTCAGCCATGCAACTACACCTGTTAGCACAATTCCTGCCAGGCTCTCTAAACTCTCTGGCAGACAACTTGAGAAGAAATCTTCTGGACCCACACAAGTGGCAGCTATACCAAAGAACTTCCACCCTTATAACTCAGAAATGGGGCACCCAAAACATAGACTTCTTTGCTTCCCACTCCAACCATCGGTTCAGCAAGTTCTGCACCAGGGAGCCTCACTGCAGGGCCTGGAAAATGGGTGCTCTATTTTTCCAGTGGGTCAACCTCTGTCTGTGCATTTTCCCCACTACCTCTCATTACCAGGGTACTGCTTAAAATAAAGGAGGGAAAACCAAGGACAATCGTAATTGCCCACACTGGCCACTTCAGCAGTGGTACTCACTGCTGCGCAGCCTGTCCTCTCTGCCACCATGGCATCTCCCTCAGATCCCAACCGTCCTTACCCAGATGGAAGGAGAATTCATGCATCCCCAATTGCAGGCCCTCAATTTGGCAGCCTGGCTTATTCTCTGACCACTGTACAAGCTGCCGTTCCCAGTAGACAGGTTCTAGATGTTATACGTGAAGCCAGATGCCCTAGCACTAAAAAGTCTTATGCTGACAAATGGAAAATGTTCTGCACCTGGATCCAGACTAAGAGCGCTGATACGGCACAGCCCTCCCTACCTCTCATCTTGGATTACCTAGCTGACCTACTACACAGTGGTCTATCCTTTTCCTCTATTAACATTCATACCTCTGCTATCTCTGCTTATTTCAGCACTGAGCAACCTCTTTTCTCACACCCTGTTATCAAACAGTTCCTCAGAGGGGCTAGCAACTTGAGGCCACCCAGATGAGCACCTACCCCAGCTTGGGACCTAAACTTTGTGTTAGAGAAACTCACCCTGTCCCCCTTTGAACCAGCAGCTTCAGCAGAATTAAAGTTTCTCTCATGGAAGACAGCCTTGCTTCTGGCCATCACTTCAGCAAGAAGAGTATCGGAGCTACAAGCACTAATGGCTGTATAGCCCTTCATCTTTTTCCATGCTGACAAGGTCTCCCTCAGGACTAACTCATCCTTCATGTCAAAAGTGGTGTCCAGTGTGGCTCTCAACCAATCCATTAATTTGCCCACCTTTTTCCCTAAACCACAAAACAAGGGGGAAAGAATACTGCACTCTCTAGATGTGCACAGACAACTCAGAGTCTATCTAGACAGGTCTAAATCATTCAGAAAGACTGATCAGTTGTTAGTTAGCTTTGCTGCAGGAGCAGAGGGCAAAGCCATATCCAAACGAACCATTTCCAAATGGATAGCACACTGCATCCATGTTGCTTGTAGCAGAAATGGATGCAGTGTGCTATCCATTTCAAATGGATAGCACACTGCATCCATTTCTGCTACAAGCAACATGGGGAAACCTCATCCTAAGGGTGTCAGAACTCACTCTACCAGAGCAACCTCCATCTCTACAGCTTTCCTCAGAGGAGTCCCCACCAGGGACATCCTGGAGGCTGTAACATGGACATCTGTTCATACCTTCACCAAGCATTATCATCTGCCTATCTTCTCCAAATCCAAGGCAGGCTTTGCCATTGCAGTCTTGCAGGGCATCCTAGCCAGCCCCCAGTCTTCTTGACTACCTCCACCCCTTTCCTCAGCTTTGGGAATCGGACTAAATGTGGTGACTGCAACAGTGAAACATGAAGAACATAGTACAGTTGTGTACACTTAACATAAATGTAGGTGTTCGACCGTATTCACTGTTGCAGTCCTGGTTTCCCTCCCTCCATCCCCCTTTCTCTCTCTCTCTTATTGCAAGGAACTTTTTGCTATTTACTTTCCACTGGTGGGGTTTTTCCACCATATCCACTTGGGGGCTCCTGACAGGGCAATAAAAACTGATGTAATGGTGTCGGCTACCTTACTTTATACTACTGACGACCTGCCGTCAGTCCTGAAGTGACAGCAACCGACGCAGAAATACTAAGCCTCTGGTATTTGGACCGACTGAGGGCTACCCTGGCAGCGATAACCCAAATGTGATGACTGCAACAGTGAATACACTCCAACATCTACATTTATGGTAAATGTACACAACTGTACTTTTCCTTTGGAACATTGGAAAAGGATTCACTGACAAGTTTTCTCTGAACTTTGTCAAAAAAATGAGAAGCAGTGTCCCCTTTTTGTTGTACAGCTCACTGTTTGTTTAGCCTGTTCTGCATCAAAAATGCCTTTGATCTTCCAGGAAAACATTTTCAGAAGACAGCTGGATACTGCAGCTTCAATCTCACACCTGCCCCTTCACAATCCTTAATTACTGGAATAAATGTGCTTCCCTTCTGCTTGGTGTACAGTGATCCAATTTTAATACTTTACCTTCTGTCACAGTTTTGTCAGGATGGACTTTATACTTGAATGATTCATGTTTACTAATAACGGTCTTTACTGCTTTCTCATGGCCATGTTTGGCGCATACACTCTGTGCCCTTTAAGAAGTCCTGCTTTAGAGTATCAGACCAGTTGCTTATTTTTGCTTTCATAAAATTATTCTATTACTTATAGTTTGTGGTGCAGCAGAAAATCTCAAGATCTGATGGTCAATTTTTCATCTCATCCTCACATTTGGGTCCAGATCCAATCCATCGGATCCAACTTGGCCCTTAGCAAGCTTGTGGCAACCAAAAAGCTCTTGGTTACATCCTATTGCCCACAGTGCATCTCTCCCCATTACCTCATAGTTTGCCGCTTTGCAAAGATGTGGTCCGATCAAGTTCTTGGTATCAGGTTGTATTTTTCTAGATATTTTTCTCAATGTCTAATTTTTTTTTTTTTTTTTTTTTGTATGTAGTTTGCTTCTTTCTCTCTCTATCTTGTGGTTTAGAACCTTTTTCTTCAAAGTAACCACATTTTTATTTAGGTTACTTCCCTTCTCCCCTTTCCCACCAGTAACCATTTTTTATAGGTTACTCCCCTCTTTTTTCCACCTTTAACATTGAGGTAACTTTTCAACTACTACAGTTAGTATTTTATTTTATTTCCTTTTTGTTAAACAAAAAAAAAAATCTTTTTGCTGTTCACTTTTTTCTGTGAGGACGTGTGACTGTTTTGAGAGATCTCTCTGCCTTCCTCTCTTAAGTAAGAAGGAAGAGAAGCCGGCCGGTTTCAAAAAACATTAAGTGCGGGCATAAAATCCCACTCAGCGACTCGCACTCTGTGTGTACTGCCTTGGGCCCCTTTGCTTCCAAGAGGATTGTGCTACAATTCCACTCATAGAGCTTTAGTTGAAAGTAAAAATAAGCTCATTGTAAGGGGCATGTTGCCTTCAGCTTCAGAGAGGCTATTTCTGGAGTTTGAGAAATTGGGGTCAGCTTCTAAAGCTAAATCAGCTCATTTGAGCCCAGCTTCTTCCTTGTCCTCTAGGTCTTCAGACAAAGTTGAGACCTTTGGCGCCAACTGTCACAGAGCTGAAACCATGAACTGTAAAATCTTCAAGATCTGATGAGTCTGGGGTCTGATTGGAGCCCTCAGCACTAACCTCTACTCTGTTGGATCCGACTTCTTTGGCTCCAGTTCTGTCTGGCAAGGATGGATTGGATCTGTTTATGTCGAATCTGACATGCAGTCCTTTTAAGCTAATTTTGCAGTTCGTTGCAGCGGTATTCTGATGGTCTCACTTGAATACTGTGTATTGATTAAATATTTCATTCGCAGCTGGTGGTGTGCCGTTTTGGAACCAACCACTTTTTATGAATTTTGCTGTTAACAGGGGGACTCTGTACTCTCCGTCCTCTGACCTGGTTCTTTCAAGGGTACAGTCTCACTTTCTGTCAAGACCTAGAGCCCCTTACGCCTAGTCCTCCCGTTCAACCAGGAGCCTAACTGAAGATGATGTGGAATGGATGGTGTAGAAGATTTTGTGGGCGCAGGTTATCACCAAGTCTCGACCTCAGCCCTTAAGGTTTCAGGCCAGTTCCAAACAATCCACTCCCTCTCTTCCTCCTCCTCCTCCTCTGATTTCAGGGAAAGCTTTGGAGCTACAGTATCCAATACACCTGGTGCCTTTTACTTCTGATATGAAAATGTCCCTTCCTGCAGATCAGACATTTGCTCAGAGCCATAGTAAACCTTGTGTACGCTCGACTCCCAGGTCGTCGGAGCAGTCGCTGCACCTCGGGGCTTCTGTGAAGGTAAGCTCAGCTCTGGCTTCAACCCTAGGCAAGCTGTCTTCTGGACTGGAGGGGACCCTGTCTCGGAAACATGGTGGAGTCCTCGCCCATTCAAGGGCAGTCGGCCTTTGCATCCTTGGAGAGGGCCATAGCTGCCACTACAACTAAGAAGTCACCTGCCCCCTCGGATCCACTATCCTAATAAGATACCTTGCTTGCCTCTTGCCACCAGTTTACACAGGGACTGCAGGACCACAGGCACCAGGACACCCATCTGGGTACCCCAGACTCTACCTCCCCAGATTACCCCACCGAGGAGGTCCCAAGGAAGAGGTTTTGCAAAAGGAAGCATTTGGACTCCATGGAGGAGTCCGCCACCAAAGACACTGACGTTGAGGGTGAAAGATCCCCACAGACAACCCTGAGTATGTTTCCTTTGGGGAGATTCTGAAACAGAGGGGTGGCTGGCAGTCCTTCACTTGAGGAGTTTGTGTACCTGCTGACTTTGGTTCTCATCCATCCACCTCCTGGGTGACTCCACCCACCGATGAGTTCATAGGTTTGATCTCATGGCGGACATGGGAGACCCCAGATTCCATCTTGCCTGTTCCCTTTTCATCACCACTCGCTCAGATAGGGCTTTCTGGGCAAAAGAGGTTGCAGTAGATGCCATTGTCGTGGCAGCAACAACCAAGAAGGCACTCTTCGAGGAGAGTTCAGCTATCCATTCTCCTTAGAAGGATTCCAGGGTGATGGATATATGTGAGAAGTGTCTTCTCGTCATTGACCTTTGCCTATTGGTTGCTGAATTGCCTTTAACACTTCAGGTTGCAAAGGGATCTGATCAAGCAGCTCTCCGATACCCTGGAAGGAGCAGTAGCTGAGGGAGCTAAAGAGAAAGTATCTTCCCAGTTAGCCACCCTACATTCAGCAGCCAACTTGAACATGAGGCTCATAGCACATGCAGCTGAAGGAACTTGCAGAGCATCGGGTTCTGGCATTTTCATAAGGAGGCATGCCTGGATGCACCTTTGCGATTTTGCATAATCCTTTACGTCTTCGTTTGTTGGTGCCCTGTTTGACAGCATGTCCCTTTTTGGTCCCAAAGCTAAGGATATGAAAGAAAGTAAGACCATATCTGCTGTGAGCATAAGTTTTTCTGCTCTCCTGAGACCTTATCCCAAGGGTCAGAGAGGCAGCAGAAAAATGTGGTTCAAAAAATCTCAAGGGTCCTACCAAAACACACGTGGGGAATATTTCGGCAGATTGGAAAGGAATAATGGAAGACGTCTCCCTCTTGACAGAGGATGCCTACAAAACCAAGATTCCTGGGAATCCTTTCTTTGGGAAGCCTTTCCAGCCCTCCTGAAAGGAGACCTGATTGTCCACCTCTGGAGGCAATCTAGAGTCAGCTATCCCTGCACTGGAGAGCCTAGCAAAAGATAACTACCTATTTGAGGGTGCCATGAATAATATTTAGGGGGTTACCAAATTCCCTTTTCCCCAACAACCCCAGACGTTCTACCCAGTCAAAGGGATCAACCAATCATTCATATTCAGAAACTGCTAAAGAGTATCATCCAACACATCCCCACAGACCAGACGGTTCAGAACTTATTGAAGGTTCTTTTTGATTCCAAAGAAAATGGAGGACTGGAGACCAATCCTGGATTTCAGCAGACTGAGCAAGTCAGTTCGATGCAAGTTCCGAATGATCACGGTGCAGTCCATACTTCCTTTTCTGGAATAGGATGATTGGATGTGCTCTATAGATCTTCAGGATGTCTCCTACCACATGAAGATGAACAGGTACTCCAGAAGATACCTAGGCTTCCAGCTGGGAGCCAGTCATTACCTGCTCACTAAATGCGCGGCAGTGGTTGCGGCTCACCTGAGACAAGGATTCCAGGTGTTTCCTTGTTTAGATGACTGGCTCATATCTGCCTCGACCAGGCATCTACTTGTTAATGCAAGAGACTCTGTTCTTCAGATTTGTTCAGAATTAGGCATAATCATAAATCATCAAAATTCTCATCTGGAACCCACTCAGACATTAGAGTTCATAGGAGCACTGTTGGACACCAAGCAGATTGCCAAACTTCCTCCTTCCAGGGTTTTAATCAAAAGACAATCCTCAAGGTTAATCAGAAACAAGAAGGTTGCAGCACTTCATGTTCTACAAGCCTTAGGATCCATGGCTGCAGCAATTGTTAGTCTCTCTCACCAGGTATTGTATGCAAATTTTACAGTGGCTCCTGGCTTCTCAATGGTCAATAATTCGCAAACCAATGTCTCATCAGATTCTCATTACGAACATATGCAAAAAGGATCTCTCATGGTGGATTTCCTCAGAACAGGTGACTCAAGGTCTTCAGTTCTCCCTCAACCACAGGCCATGTGGTTACCTACTTTCACCTCTAACTTCTCTTGTGCACACTGCAGTGTTTAGGATAAACCATTTTTTTTTCATACTACCTTTAAGCATCCCTGTGACTAGCACTTGCTTTAATACCCACTGGAAAGCACTAGGAAGCCTTAAACTGATACAAGCAGTGAACTCTCCTTAATAAGGATAAATTAATCATAGGCGCTAATCCTGTAATTGCGAAGTACCTTGCTAAGGGAAGGGAAAACAGCTCCTGTACTTTTAAAAAAAGAACCAAACCAGACATGTCCAAGGGTCAGCTTCTGGTGATTTCTCCTGTCCACCTGGTGAATCTGGGCATACTGGGCAGTGCAGCAATTGCCTCATGTACACAGACAACCCTCTTCTCCTACCACTCAACACTACAACCTGTGAGAGATGCACTTGCATAGCCAAACTGGAAGCAAAGCTCTCTCCACCCAAGACTGTGCTAGACAGTCAGGAGGAGAAGTTTTATAGCTACACTACACCTCAAGCAACACATAGCCCTTCCAAACTCACACCACCAACACCCACTGATAGCATCACTAAATCCACATATGCGGAGGCCCTTAAATGTAACCTGCCCAAGCAACAAGGACCTCTGAAGCTGAAACGCAAACAAACACCAATCACAACCAAAGTGTCACATAGCTCACAACACCAGTGTGCCATCCAGCAACATCTCCTAAGGGAAGACAACATACCTAACACTTCAGTCGGTGACACTGTAGTCAGGCACACTGATGTCCCACTCACAGGCTGAACAAGGAGAAAAATTCAGTCAGCTGCCTGTCGGGTGCCAGGATCCGCCACATGAAGCACGCACTCAGGTCACTCCACAAGTACAAATATGACTGTCATTGTCCATGTTGGAGTGAATGACTTGAGACGTACCTCCCTGGACTACATGAAAAGAGACATGGAAGAGCTCTCTGATCACGTGGCCCAGGCAGGTCTGACCCTAGCCCAGAGTAGCATCCTGCCTTTGCCCAGAATACCACAATATAAGGACAAAATGATTGACTTCAACAATTGGCTAAGCTTCTGGTGTCATTCAAAGGGGATCCAGTATCTGTCTGCCTGGGATGACATGATCGACAGACCACGATGCTTTGCCAGAGATGGTCTGCACCTGTCACCCCTGGGATTCAGATTACTGGACAAGGCTCTTGCTACCCCTATAGTGCCTTTTTTAGGCAAAGTTCAAAGGACAAAACCACCACCGTAAGCGGTACAAGCATGCAAAATCTGAAGGTAATGCTTCTCAATGCTGTAAGTCTAAACCTCAAAATGCACTCTCTCAAGGCACTCCTAAAAATGAAGAACATTGGTATCTGTGCAGTAACTGAGACCTGGTTCAAGGCTCCAGAGTGCACCCCTGCAATACCAGGCTACAACTCTTACCACACTTTTCGGCCACCAAACCAGGATCGAAACACTAAAGGTGGAGGAGCGTCCATATTCACCAAAGATATTCACACCACCAGGTTAATTGCCCAACACAATGCGTCTGAAATTCTCCAGGTGCAACTAACACTAGGTAAGATTGCATTCCAAATTTTTGCTTGCTACAGATCCCCACCATGCCCCAAGATTTTCACTACACCTTTCTAAACATACTGGAAAATATTAAGATGCAACTAAACACCCTAATACTGGGTGATTTCAACTACCCTGCCATTAACTGGGAAAACTACTCATGTACCAACACCTTTGCCCAACAGTTCTTGGAATTCATACAATGCCCTGGATCAACTAATCCATAGTCCCAACAGGGGCTCCAGTATCTTAGACCTGGTAATTACCAACATGGGAAATCGATGCTGCACATCTATGATTACCCCCTCGTTGGTCAGGTCAGACCATAAGCTAATCACCCTTAACATCCACATCCCACCCCCACTCCCCAGTAAGGAAACTTCTATAAAAAACTTCTCCAAAGCCAACTTCATGCTACTCAAGTCAGAAGTGACCAACTTCATGACACCCATGCAGACGGGAACTGAAAGTTCGACTGCCGAGTCCTACACTAAGGCACTGTACGAGCACATCCACTCATACGTGAATCATGCCATCCCAAATAGAAGCAAGATGTTCTCCTCCAAAAAAAGGAAGCCAATCTGGTGGTCCCCGCCATAAACAAACTTTACAACAAAAGGAAGAAACTGTTGCAGAAAAGAGGAAAATCCCACGATGCAAAAAATTCACTTACCAGCCTCAGTAAGAAGCTGAGATCCCTCGTAAAATCCTCCAAAGCTAGTTACGAAAATAAAATTGCCAAAGATTCCAAAGACAACCACAAGGCATTCTATAGCTATGTCAAGAATCTAAATGGCAATGCTCAGATCTGCTCTGAGCTACAACAGAATGGCATTAAATTTACTGATCCCAAGGATATTGCCAATATCCTGGCAGATCGATTCAGTTCCAACTTCACCCCCCTCTCAACCCCTAAACGACCCATCTCAGTACTGGATGATTGCCTAATTCCGTTAACGGCCACACAGGTAAAAAACGCACTCCAAAGCTAAGAATACAGCATCCATGGGACCAGATGATATTCCGGACTGTGTACTACATGAACTACAAAATGAGCTGGCACCTCACCTAAGTGTCATGTCTGATCATACCCTCACCTCGGGCTTCGTGCCAACTGAGTGGCGCACAGCTACAGTTATCCCACTCCACAAGGGGGGGATCCACCTTGGATCCCCTTAACTACCGTCCCTTCAGTTTAACGAGCCTGATCTGCAAGGCCATGGAACGTATTATCATGGAACTTATAAACAAAGATATTGGCAACCTTCAAACACTGGACCCCACCCAGTTTGGGTTCATGAAGGGCCTATCTTGTCTCCTGAACCTGATTGACTTCTTTGAATCAGTCTCCAGAGCTGTGGATGAGGGTAAGGCAGTCCACACAGCCTATCTGGACCTCGCCAAGGCCTTTGACACCATCCCCCCCTGGAATCATAGATAAACTTACTAAGCTGTGCAGTAATCCCTACGTCATTCGATGGGTTGCCAACTGGCTTACTGACAGAACCGACACTGTAAAAGTAGCTGACTCCAAATCCAGCTCCAGACAAGTGGAGTACCTCAGGATTCATTCCTGGGACCGCTCTTTTTGGCATCTACTTCTCTGAAGTACAGGCCAGCACTAAGGGACTCTGGCTAACAAAGTTCGCAGATGACTGCAAACTGAGTGCCATTATTGAATCCCCAGATGATGTGGATACTCTACAAAAGGGTCTTACAGAAACAGATGCTTGGTGCCAGAGCCATGGGCTCAAGCTCAATGCCAAGAAATGTATAGTTATCCCCTTTGGGAAAAACATGTACCCATGAATTAGCACATAGGTGGCAGTACACTAAACACCTAAAGTGTAATAAGGGACTTAAGGATACAGGTGGACAGTGGTCTCGCCTTCAATAATCACATCACCACAAGAGTCAGGAAATCCTTCTATGTGGCACACCTCATCAATAAGGGCTTTTCATCCAGAAAAAAGGAGGTAAATGTCCCACTGTACTCTTCCCTCATTAGACCGATTATAGAATAAAACGCCCCATTTGGTATGTACCTCTCAAGACATCTGCAAGAACTGGAAAAGTCACTGAAATACATCACTAAAAGAATCACAGGCCTAAAGCAGATGCCCTGTGCTGACCGCCTTAAAAAACTGCAGCTATACTCTGTAGCATATCGTCTACTCCGAGGCAATCTCTCCTTAACATACAAGGCCATGTCAAACCCAGAGCTGTTGGACATGTTACACTTAAAGAAATCCCAATCCCTCAGAGCCACATGCTCCAGGGATCTAAACCTTGTCATCAAAATAAACAAAACATGCTGGAGGGGATAGGTTCCTGACCCAGAGACTTCTCAGACTCTGGAATAGACTGCCCATACAAGTCAAGCAGAGCGCCTACTTGGCCCTGTCTAAAAGGAACCTTGACGATTGGATGGGAGAAAGGAAATTCACCCCGGGGATCACGTCAGTCTCCCTGCTAGACAGGGGTCCAGGGAAGTAAACAGTGTAGGTAGTAGTAGCCAGGGAATTGTTATGGCTAGGCTTGTATAGGCCCTAGGGCCGATAGCCTAGTACCAACCTATGGTTACCACAGATGTTCCCCAGATTGGGGGGGGGGGTCGCTATCTGGAGAAGACTGTCCAAGGTACCTGGTCCACAGATGAGGCCAAGCTCCACATAAACACCCTGGAGATGAGGGTGGTGCTTCTAGTGTTGCAGGCATTTTAGACTACTGTTCCTCTGGGAATGGTAGCAATCCAGTCCGACAACATGTAGGTGGTATGGCAGATAAACAAGGAGGGACCAGATCCATCCTCATACCTCATGAGTGGTCCCTCAGTCATAACTTAAGGGAGAACATTTTCCACACTTGGGCCCAGCCTGTCTGTGATATTTGCCTTTCCCCTAAGCAAATTCAAGCAAATACGCCAGCCACACAACACCAGAAAAAAACAAAAAACGAAATGCTGGAGTATAAACGGATGCACAATAAATGATAACCGGTGGTGAAAGCAACTCCTTTATTCGACCATATACACACGATAAAAAAACATTAAGCGCTTTCATCCACTAAATGTGGACTTCATCAGAATGCCATTACTGATGGCTGATAACAGTTTAAATTACTTTTTTGGCGCCAACTCCGCCTCCCTAAAAATACCTTCTTAAAGCAACATAGTTGCGTACAAAACATATTATAAAGTTTGAATAATTTAAAAGCAACAACATTGATCAGTTGCTGACAAACTCAAACATTTCTAGTATCATCTTATCTACATTCGAATATCTGAAGTTTTGTAAAGACAATTACGTAAATATTGGTCATCTAAAATTGACTAATAAAACAATAATAAAAAGACATACTAGGCATGGACAGAAATGAATAAAATATTCATAAAATATACAAAAGTATCTATATGGTACTATACTACATGTAAAATAAATTTAATAAAATATAATATATACTAAACACAATAAATATGAATAAAATGTTACTGTGTTTCTAAAATGGGTTTTATCGTAATAAAATCATTGAGACCTGGTTTTCTAACCGCATCTGTATATATCTGCCATAAAACCTCCTTTTTACTCAATAAGGTCTTAAAGTCCCCTCCCATAGAATCAATCTTCACTTGATCAATAATACCAAATTTAAAATTGTGCTCCATTCCATATTCAAATATATGTCTACTTAGCGCGTTGTTCATATCCTTGTTCTTAATAGAATACAAATTATCATAAATGCGTTTCTTAAAACAACGTTCGGTTTTTCCTATATTATTCCTTTAGTGAACAATAAAAAGCCAAAGTGGACAATATAAAACCAAAGTAGCTGAGGGGCTTCACCCCCCCAACTATATATTCTAACTCCAGGGTCACACTACTGTGGGGAAAAGGGACATATACCTTGTATTTGCCTTTTTCTAACTGTCAGGCAATTAAGCTGCCTGAAATTTGTCGGGCAAATGAACTGTCGGGCAAGTGAAGGTGATTGATATATATATATATATATATATATATATATATGTCTATTTATATATAAACTTTCTTTTCTATCCGTGCATGTGTGTGCGCATGTTTGGGCCTTCCTTACCATGGCTGACACCCCTAAGCCGGGGTTTAGGAAGTGTGCTGAGTGTTGGTATAAGCTACCACCCTCCGATGCCCACACTCTGTGTTCTGTGTTTGGGAGTTCCCCATTTGGATTCCTGTTCCTCCTGTTCGATCTGCATGGGCTTCAAACTCTGCGCATTGACAGGAAGAGCAAGCTTATTCTAAAGGGCTTTCTCCTACCTCCTATAGAGGCCTCTTCTTCCTCCACCCCATCTTCTGAGACTCCCCCTCCCGCTGAGAAGTCCAGGGATGGAGAGAAGGCCTGTACTAAAGAGTGGGGTCGGCCTTGGAAGAGGTCTTAGAGTGCTGTTCCTTGGCTGAGACTCCTGCTTAGTCCTGCCCGGATCCAAGCTGGAGTTCACCTCTGCTCTGGTCTCCATGCTTCTCCCCTGAGCCAGAGACCTCTGTTTGGTCCCCAGCTCCTGCCTCTCCTACTTGCCATTCTAGACCGGGGTCGGTGGCCTCTTCAGTCCGGTCCACTCAGTTTGTCCATAGCTGAGGTGGACAGAATGATGAAATTTCTTTGGGCCCAAATTCAGCTGGGAGTCTTATCTGCTCCGTCCCACACCAGGGCTGGGAGGGCGCAGTCCACCTTTCTCCCTCTCTCTCCTTCTTCAGCCTTTGTTTTCGGAGTCCTTGGGTCCGGGTTCCCAAGTGTTGAGGGGTCTGCTCCAGTTGTCCCTGGTCCATCGACCCAGATTGTTGCTTTGAGCGGTTCGGCTCTGACATTTTCGGAGCGGACCGATACTGAGCAGTAGCCTTGGTGCTGGATCTGAGGGGATGGCGTCTTCAAGACTTTTGAGGTCGTCCTTTCCCCCTCAGGGCCTTGGCACTGGGATGATCGGAGCCAGCTCCTCCGATGCCGAGAGTGGCGGATCTAATCTCTGCTCCTGCTGTTCCACCTTCAGGGGTCCGTTTGCCTTCGGTGTTCGAGGTGGTGGAGAGGGTCCTCTCAGCACCTTCAAGAGCTTTGACACTCTCTTGTCCTCCGATTCTACCCTGGTTTCCTCTTTTTCTGGGCTAGAGTCTTTATTCCTGTCCCCGGCTGCCAGTTATCCCCAGGAGGTTCCGATTCAGGAATTCTCCAATGCTTCTGAGTCCTTCCTGGAGTTCCGAGGATCCCCCTCGGAAGCATACATGTAAGAAGAGGCACTTAGACTCCCCACCGGTGTCTCTCTCTGACTATATCGACTTGGAGGATGGGGAGGGCTCCCACTGATCACCTCCAGAGGATGTCTCCTTTGGGGACATTATGGAGATCCTTCGTCAACACTGTAAGTTGTCTAACCTCAACCCTAACTCTGACGACTATATTTCTGGAGACGTTTGGCACAGTTTTCTACCTCTTGGGTGTCGTCACTGCATTTCCTTTAGCGGATCTCATCTCCACTAGGGCATGGAAGGAACCAGACACAGCTGAGCCCATCCTCAGGTTGCTTGGACAAGGTTTGTAGCGCCCCATCAGACAAGTCCCTTTGGTCCAAGGGGTCCCCAGTTGATGCCATTGTGGTTCCGGTGGCCACTAAGGAGGAGCTGGCTCAGGAAAGCTCCTCTGTCCACCCTCCAGACAGGGACTCTCGGGTGATGGATTGTTTGGGCAGTGGACCTATGCTTCAGCCACTGTTGCCTTACGTGTGCTGAATTATTTCGCACATGCAGTCAGACTGCAGAGGGGATCTGGTCAGGGAGGTTGCTGAGTCTTCCCCAGGGTCCATGTCTGTGGAGAAGGTCTTCTCGTCCCGCATGGCCACCCTCACTTCTATTTCTAATACATCCATGAGGCTTCTCTCACGTGTTACTGAAGGTGTTTTTAGGGCTGTGGGGAAAGGTGTAGCCATTAGGCGGCACACCTGGGTCTGCCTTTGTGCCATTTCAGAGCCCTTGCATGCGTCTTTCACAAACGCTCCACATGACAGTTCCACCTTGTTTGGAAAAATGGTTCATGGCACATTGATCCAGAGTGAGGACGACAGGAAGACCTTGTCTACCATCGAGATCCACTTCTCCACTCCACAAACATCCTTTTCAAGGAATCCGCATGGGGTCAAGAACCTGTGGTTTTGGAAGTATCAGGGTTTTCCCCAAGATGCTCAGTATTCGTCTTCTCCCAGGGGCAGAAGGGGATATGACAGACACGACCCTTGTGTCAGGGAGGGTTCCAAAGAATCAAGAATCTCTGGATTCTTTTTCAGACAGACCCTTCCAGAACTCCTGAGGGATTGCCAGAGTGCTCATCTGTGGAGGCAGTGGGGGGGGGGGTGTCTATCTATTACTGCATGCGACAGCCTGGGAGTCCATTGCGAACAATTGTTGGGTACTGCAGATCATATCCAGAGGTTACTCAATCTCCTTTCTTCATCCCCCTTTTCCACTCTGACACCTCCCATACATTTCACCCAGACAACAGGACAAGGCAGCTGTAGAAATTGTCAGGCTGCTCGCAAAACGAGTCATCCAGTCCGGATCAGGCATTTATTCCAGGTTCATTTTGGTGCCAAAGAAAACGGGCAGCTTAAGACCCTTTCTCGATCTTTCAGCCTTGAACATGTCCGTTGCTAAGACAAAGTTTTGTATGGTTACCCTTCAGTCCATTCTGCCCTTCCTGCAGATGAACGACTGGATGTGGTCAGTATACCTCCAGGACATGTACTACCATGTCATGATGGACTGATGCTCCGGGAGGTTCCTCTGCTTCCAGCTGGGAGACAATCATTTTTAGTTGAGTGCTCCCCTTTGGTCCCACCACTGCCCCTGGGTGTTTACCAAAGTGATGGTGACTGCTCACCTGCGGCTGCAAGAATTTCAGGTCTTTCCCTACCTGAATGATTGTCTCCTCTCCACTCCCTCCAGGCATCGGCTGACTCAGACCAGGGATTATCTTCTTCATATAGCTCAGTCTCTGGGTATTAACATAAATCTCAAGTCTCAACTGGCACCAGTTCAGGTGTTGGATTTCTTAAGTGCTCTACTAGACACTACATAGGGCAAGGTGTTTCTGCCTCCAGACAGAATGCTATCACTTCATCATGTGCAGTACATTCTTAAAGCGCAGTTTCGCCCAGTGGGCTTAGTTCTTTGGGTGTTAGGGTCCATGGTGCCCACGTATCCTGCACTTCCTCTAATTCCTGAGTTTATTCAGAAAGCTCGTGGCTGAGGAGCTCAGTTATGCTCATTGCCCTTTTCTGGCCTCAAGTTTGGGTTCCCCACTCTGTAATCTCATATAGTGTGCCCTCTCTGGACTCTAGATCCTGTTCCAGATCTGATTACACACCCATCAGGGGTTTCTCACCCAGATTTAGTCAGCTTGAAGCTCATGGATTGGCTGCTCCAATTTCCATGATAGTTAGGACTCCCAGGGTTTCTTCTCCTGCTAAGATCATCTTGAATGCACCTCATAAAGATTCTACCAGGAAACTCTACTCTAGCAAATGGAAGCGTTTTTCAATCTGGGCTTCTCTGCATGAACTGGATCCCTTTACAGCACCAGTCTTGGCCATTTTGGATTTTTTGGCAGACATTTTTAATTATAGCTCTAGTTTTTCTACTGTTAAGGTCCAGTTGGCAGTAATTTCCAATTTCCATGTGGGATTAAATTCGGCCTCCTTAGCTTCTTCTAAACTCTAAGGTTTTTCTGAAAGGTACTTTTGTTCTTAGGCCTCTGGTTAAGGACCCCATTCCCCCTATGGACCTTACCTTCGTTCTGCAAGCTTTGGTTTCTCCCCTGTTTGAGCCAGCTGCCTCGGTTGATTTGCAATTTTTATCATGGAAGACTGCCTTTTTGATGGCAATTACCTCAGCCAAGAGGGTTTCTGAGATTCAAGCTTAATCTATTAAGTCTCCTTATCTAGTCTTTCATAAAGATCGGGTGTTCTTGTGAACCAATCCATCTTTTTTGCCAAAGGTGGCTTCAGAATCCATTGTTAACAAGGTCATTAATTTGCTAGTCTTTCCACATTTCCACAATAAAGGGGAATACTAGACTTGCACAGGCAGCTGCATTTCTATTTGCATAGAATCAAAAGCTTGCGCAAGTCAGATCAGCTTTTTGTCTCTTTTTCTAAACCTTACTTGGGTAAGCCTGTCTCTAAAGGTACCATTGCTCGCTGGATTTCAGTGTGTATTTCTTTGGCCTATCAAGCTAAAGGTTTGTCTCCACCAGGGCATGTCCGTGCACATTCCACCAGATAAGTTTCTACTTCTGCTTTTTTTAGTCTAGGGTTTCTGTTAATGTCTGTTCTGCTGTGACCTGGGCTTCATCACCCACTTATTTTTCATTATACATTTGACCTTCTTTCCAGGAGCAGGGTATCTTTTGGCTAAGGCGTGCTCTGGACTATCCTTCCATGAGGATCTCCCAGGTTTTTTTGGATTCTGTCCCTCAGATTGAAGATCAAATGAACACTTCAGATATGTAAGTTATGTGCTTACCATAACATTCCGTCTCAGTTGTTGCTTTTCATTTGTCTTCAACCATTCCTCCCTCCATCCCCATGCCTTGTTTGGGCTGTTTAGTGGACTGGACTGGACTGGAGACATAGCTCATTTTGTCCTGGCTAGCTGTCTCAGTATGTGGGCCTTTAGATAGTTTTACCAGGTTTTGTAGACATATTAACTACATAAGGTTGGTGCTCTTCTGCAACAAACTTGATCTGAGGGAGGAGGGAGAACTGGTCATTATGGATAGGGGAGGAGCTTGGACTTTGGATCCGATCCTGGAGTACACGGCTGAGCCGGATCAGAGTCCCTCAGGTTGAAGACAAATGAAAAGCAGCAACTCAGATGGAACGTTATGATAAGTACATAACTTGTTTGTTTATTGCATTTGCAGGCCCTAGGAAAGGCCTACCAGTTTCCAAAGTCACCTTATCAAAATGGCTTTCTAGTTGTATTTCCTTTATTTACACTTCAAAAGGCATGAAGCCTGACAAATCCATTCAAGCTCATTCTACTAAGGCTATGGCCACATCAGCGATTTTTCAGAAGAATACTTACTTGGATGACATTTGCACAGCAGCCACTTGGATGAACCATCATACTTTTATCACTCATTACAAGTTAGATTTGGTCTCTAGGGGAAGGGCCTCCTGTGGTACAGTGGTATTGAGAAATATTCTCCCGTGAGCCTATCCAGGGTAGCGGTAGCTGGGAACTCTGTCCCATATGTGAGGATGTGATGAAAAATTGCCAGTGTCAGATACAGAAGTTGTGTACTTACCATAATGTTCCATCTCTATTGACTTTTTTCATCTCTCCTCACATCCCCTCCCTCCATCCCCCTTGAACAGGAGAGATTCTAAAGGATTACATTGATCTTGTACTCCAGAAATGGTCTTTAAGCTCTTCTCGTGTGTTAAGTACTGACATTTCTACGTTCTGTATATGTGTAGTTATAGCAAACAAGATCTGAGGTAATGGTGAGATGTGCATTGTGGGTAAGGGAAGGTATCCAAGAGCTTTTTAGTTGCCACTAGCTTGCCAACAGCAGAGTCTGATCCAATGGATGTGATCTGGACCCTTGTGTGAGGAGAGATGAAAAAATCGACAATACAGATGGAACGTTATGGTGAGTACATAACTTTTTCTCTGCACACTTTCTTTTGAAACAACTCTTCACAAAGTGTTAGTCAGCCAGCCTTTTCATTTTAATCTTGATTTTTGCAGTGTTATTGTCTGGTCTGATTAGCTAGCTTCTGTTTTTCCGGGCCTTTGTTTGAGTTGATGTACTCCAATATTTCATTTTAGTCATCGAGTACATTTTGTATATTTTTTCTTCAAAATTACATGAAGCCATTTATTGTACCAAAGCTAAAGCTTGAACTTCTTTTTGCTGAACATTTGCAGGATTCTTAGTTTTCTCTTCACCTTTTCTAGACTTCTAGTTGATTTTTTTTCATGTTCTATACATTTCTTTGCTGGCATCCGTACAGTGTATTTAATAGCCAGTAGCTGAATTGTACTCAGTCTGGTAGAATTACTAGCTCTGTTTTTTCATACTGGAAGAACTGATGTTTAAGCTTTTGATCAATGTGCAGCCATCTTGGCAGCATTGTGCTGCAGCTTGTTAAACTTGAACATTGCAAGGTCATGAGTAGAGGCCTGCATCGTTCAAATGTAGGCATGAAGCTGCCCAAAGGAGGTTATATTTTTTGTTAGCAGTTGACCAGAAATTAAAAAAAAATCGAGAGAGAGATCAAAGCTATGAAATAAAAACTGGGGACCTTCTGCATAATTCTGGGCATTTGTGATGAATGGCCTGGTGAGAGAGGTGCTGTTTTTACAATGATGCTGGCAATAATCAAAAAGATCAAACAAGAAAATGACACTTTAAGGAGTTCCAAAAACAAAATTACTTCAAAATAAAAATGATACCCTGGGTCTGTGATGCACAATAAGCTCCAGAGCCAGAAAATAAAAATCTTTATTAAAACAGTAAACGTTAAGGCTTTCGTCCCTTTTGGCTATTAATGGGACTTCATCAGAACAGTAAATTATTAAAACACAACCCTTGTATGCAGGAAGTACCACAAATCAATTTCCTTTGTTAATTGATACTTTGTTAAACTTTTACAACTGTTTCCTAGAAAACAGTTAAAAATATTTCAAGCACATTCTTATTATTCAATAAATATGTTTATAAATTCAAGGCTCTTTTGTTCAAAATAGGTAATAGATATTCATTTAACCCTGTGGGGGAAAAGGGAGTTTCTTAACAATCCATTGGAATTCTTATACTTCAATGTCCAATTCCCACCAACCACCCCTAACATTAATAGGCACTACCTCCAGGATCCCAAACTGAAATTTATTAAACCCTTGCCATACTAAAGAGTTTATATACAAAGAATTATTCTTATTTGCCTTAGAAATGGCATGTAAGTGTTCATATATTCTTTTTCTAAACAGTATTTCAGTTTTCCCCACATAGTACATACCACCTTTATCACAGATTGCAATGTAAATCAAACCTCAGGTGGCACAATTCCCTTTACCTAATCTAATGCATCTAGAAATACCTTTAACTTCCTCACAATCATCTTCCAAAACGTAGGGACATTGCTTACATGAACCACACCTTCTAATACCCTTCAAAGCTCGAAGGGGTTCAGTGCAAGTTTGTTCAAAAAAGATTTTTGAAATTCCTTCCAGGGTTAAATGAATATCTTTCTTTATTACCTATTTTGAAGACAAGAACCTTGAATTTATAAGCAATAATATTTGAGTAATAAGAATGTGCTTGAAATATTTTTCACTGTTTTTCTAAGAAAGAGTTGTAAAAGTTTATTTTAACATTAAGTATCAATTAACAAAGGAAATTGATTTGTGGCACTTCCCGTATATAAAGCTTGTGTTTTTGTAGTAAACTGTTCTGATGAAGTCCCATTAATAGCTAAAAGGGATGAAAGCGCTTAATGTTTATTGTGTTAATAAAGATCAAGGTTCTTTTTATTTTCTGGCTCTGGAGCTTATGGTGCATCATAGACCCAGGGTATCCTTTTTATTTTGAAGTTGTTTTGTTTTTGGTGCTCCTTAAAGCACAGTTTTCTTGCTTGGTCTTGAGAATGTTTTGCAGGTCTTTTTACATGGCTTGGGTCGGAACGTACATTTATTTATGACTTATTCACTACGCATTTCTGCTGAGTTTGTGAATTCGCTTTTATGGAGTGGGTTAACAAAGGTGGTGTGCTTCACAATGGCTGTATTGTTAATTTTGAGCCCTGTACTGAAAGTGTGTTTGAGTCTCAGACTCAGAATGGAGAATTAACACAGCTTATTGGACTTCTAACACAGCGTGTTACCAGCTTGGATCAGAAATTGGAGAAGCTGCAAGTCCCACAATCCCTTGAACCAGTTCAAAGGAAGGATGTTATAAATCCTCCATCTTTGAGACTTTGTAATCAAGGGGATTTCTCTGATAGCAAAATGCGTGAAGGGTTCAGCAAGGCAGGGTTCACCTAGAGAGGCCGAGTAATCCACTTGTATTCCAGGAAATACTACCTTTATGGATTGGATTCAAAGGCAGGTTTCATTTTAAGTGGATGAAACTAAGGTTCAGCAAAAATAGGAACCAAAATCTTTCCAGACTAATTTGGCAGAACTGGAAAAAAAAGTTGTTTAAGATACGAAAACTGCAATGTGACAATCAAGTGAAAATTTAAGAAATAAGCGAGTGCCCAAGGGACTAAGAATTTATAAGTTTCCTAATGGACTTGTTTTAAACAAAACTGAGACTGTTGAACTCGCTGAGATATTTGACCAGTTCAGTTTTCAGCTTAAGTCTATTATAAAAACTCATAATGCACGTATTAAAAGTTTATAAGATGATTTGGAGAAATTGAATTTAGCATTGTTAGAAGATTTAATGTTTGAGTCAAATAAATGCAAATATGAGAATCTTTTTAAGAAAGTTGAGCTTAATGTTAAAAATAATTTGGAACGTAAACGGAAAAAATTAGGGTTGAAAATGAATATAGTAAAAATAGTTTATCCCCTGCCTGAATCTTATCAAGGCAACCATAAAGATAGGGAGCAGCTTGTATCCAATGAAGAATATGACCAAGTTCGGTATAATGGTTATACAACTGTGAATGATGTTAATGAAGCTGCTAAGGAATATGACACACATTACCAACCCCTTAGAAGATTGGAAAGAAATGAAAATAAGAAAAAACAGAATTTTTTTACCCCAAGGCCATACTCCAAAGTGAGCACAAGGCAGGGGTGGGGGAAAACTTGGAGGAAATGAATATTTCACAATCACTACCAACTTATGAAGGTAAACTTAACACTTTTCAAGATTTTAACATTTTCAATTATACAAACATGGTACTAAAAATTTTTTACCAAATTTAGGGGATATAAATTATAACTGAATTAAAGTTGTTTTCAAGAAAGTTAACTGATTAAAGAACAACATAAAACTGGTAAGGTTTGCTTTGATATGGCTTTGAAGAGGAAGAGCTGTTTTATAACCCCCTTTGCATCATTTTATTTCGGCTTACGAAAAAGTGTGTTCATCGGAATTTCATCATGCTTTGGTTGTAACAAAAATAGATTTTTCAGTTTAACCAAGGATGAATTCAGTTTAATGCAGGAAATAAGGAAGAATGAAACCTTAAGAATCATGAAGCTGGGCAAGGAAGGGGGTATAGTGATATTTGATAAGATAGATTATGTTAACAGTCTTTTATTATTCCATGATACTACCAGATATCATGAAGCCTCAAAGAATGAAGTTTTTTTTAGCTCATATGAAAATAGTTTTTCTTGGAAGATTCCCTTTTGCAGGGGGCATTTCAGAAAATGTATTTGATTTCAAAAGAAATGAGCACCCCTGATTCCAGTGGCTTTTGGTATTCCAAAAGTCCATAGAGACATAAAACAGCCACCTTTTAGGGTTATTTCAGCTCACAATAGCCTCACTTACTCTTTGGGGGTGTTTATCGACAGGATTCTTAAAAATTGTATTGACTTTGTCCCTTAGTTATTGAAAGATTCTTGGGATTTTTCTTACTAAGATATGAATTGGTATAGTGAAGCTTGTTCGTTTTTCTACCATCGATGTGGTTGATTTATTCACATCTGTCCCTCAAAAAGAAGGCTTAGACTTATTTTTTGAAGCAGTTTGGAGCCTTGCAAGGTTTAGTGAAGAGTTGATTAATTTTGTCAGCTGTGGAATATGTTTTACCTAACAATGTTTTCACCTTTGAGGGTGAATATTTCAAACAAATTTCAGGGATAGCTATGGGTGCCACCTTTGCACCCATTTGCCCTAATTTAGTTCTCTATGCCTGTGAGAAAAGCCATGTTTTTTGTTCTGCATATTCTAAGAACTGGGTAGCATATTATCGTTTTTTGGACAATATTTTTGTTTGTGGAAAGCTGCCTCTGAGACCGCTGATTATTTTGTAGATTTAAACATTTGTACATATTTTAAGCTTACCTCCACATCAAATAGTGTTTCTGTTAACTATCTTGACACATTACCCTGTACAAGGACAAGGTGAGGGGTTGTTTTGCATCTAAAATTTATAGAAGAGAAACCTTTTCCAGTCACTATTTGGATTTTCATAGCAGTCATCCTAAGCATATGAAAAAGAATATTTTTAAAGGCCAATTGGTCCGGGTTGCTAGGATGTGTTCCGAGGTGGAAGTATTTAAAGCAGAAATGGTTAAAGTTGAGGGAATGTTTGAAAATAGAGGCTACCCAGTTAATAAGTTGCAAAAAGCATTTGATGAAGTCTTGTTAGGCTGGGGAAAGAAGTATAAACCCCTCTTAGGTGACAGAACTGTAGGCATAACGCCAAAAAAGGCTGGGACTACTTCCAATAAAGATTTTTCCAGTAGTATGGTGGTACCTTATGGTTTTGTGTCCAACGAAGTTAGGGACATTATGCTAAAAAATTGGATACTTTTTAAAGGGTATCTAGATGTTCTGGAAATTTTGGGGGCAAAGACCCTTTTCGTACATAAAACTGGAAGGAATGTCAAAAAATCGTTCTGAACAAATGTGCATTGAACACTCTCTAACTTTGAAGGGTACTAGAAGTTGTGGTTTGTGTAAGCAATGTCCCTATGTTTTGGAAGGTGATTCTGTGGCAGTTAATGGTATTTCTAGACACATTAGATTAGGTAAAGGGAATTGTGCCACCCGAGGTTTGATTTACATTGCAATCTGTGATAAAGGTGGTATATATTATGTGGGGAAAACTGAAAGATTGTTTAGAAAAAGAATATATGAACCCTTGCATGCCATTTCTAAGGCAAATAAGAATAATTTGTTGTATAAACACTTAAGTATGTCAAGTGTTTAATAAATTTCACTTTGGGATCCTGGAGGTAGTGCCTATTAATATAGGGATGGTTGGTGGGAATTAGACATTGAAATAAATGATTTCCAATGGATTGTTGAGTTAAACTCCCATTTCCCCCCAGGAGTAATGAATATCTTTCTTTATTACCTATTTGGAAGAAAAGAGCCTTGAATTTATAAACATTATATTTATTGAGTAATAAGAATGTGCTTGAAATGTTTTTAACTGTTTTTCTAGGAAGCAGTTGTAAACGTTTATTTTAACATTAAGTATCAGTTAACAAAGGAAATTGATTTGTGGTACTTCTATATATACAAGGGTTGTGTTTTAGTAGTTAACTGTTCTGATGAAGTCCCGTTAATAGCTAAAAGGGACGAAAGCACTTAACATTTATTGTTTTAATAAAGATTCTTTTTATTTTCTGTCTGTGGAGCTTATTGTGCATCACAGACCCAGGGTATCCTTTTTATTTTGAAGTAATCAAAAAGTTAATTTTGGTAGTAATTCAAGCTTTATGATTTGTGTGGAGCAATTTGGATTGGAATACTTAAATGTGAGGCAACTTGTTTCTGTTGACTGTGGAGGTAAAATATTACATAGCCGTTGGAAATTGTGGCTATAACTGTTGGTTGGAGTTGCCTGATTAAAAGTAACTGCATGCTTTGTTTGCTCAGTTTAAGCAGACACTATCTGGGTTTACAGGACAAGTGTGGATTTCTGAGAATTAAGATGAACTAAATGTGGACACCTGATATGCACACAGTGTATATAATTGCTGTGGCTGTCTCCTGTGGAGGACCACTTGGTGTTTGCCTTTTTATTTTTGCTGTGCAGGACTTAATGTGAGGATGTGAAACAATGTGCAATATGTTGATGTTGCATCTGTTTGGAACAATAGTGAAATGCATTACATGGCCATCCTCTTATCGCTAGACATTTGAATTGTACATAAAAGTGGCTACTACTTCTTGGTTGGGGTTGTCTAGGTGGATATAATGTGTTTATTTTAACAGTCACGCAGTGTTTGTTTCATTCTTTTTTTTTTTTTTTTAATATGTATCACAGAATACCCAGACCTTCTGGGACTGGTGAACCCCACACCAAAGCTTTTCAAGTGGATTCTGACTTTGGCTTAATAGTCGCCCCTGTTCTGATCCTCACTTAATCTAAACCCAGCCCTGCTTACAAGTGTACACAGAAGGTTACTGTACTTGTGTGGTGAGCTGGGCACAGTGCCATCATTTTTTTAACATTCCTTCTAAAAATCAGAGGTCACTATATTTTGTTCTGGGCTGAGGACAATGTGATCCTTTTTTAACTTTCCTCTAACTTCAGAGGGGTGCAAAGTTGGTTATTATAGCTTGCATAGGAGCACTCTACTGTCTATAAGTTGGAAACATTGCAGTAATCATGTTTTGCATTTTCTTGTAGGTGTATTTAGGGGAAGAATAAACATGCTGTTTATATATGTCTGGCAGCAAATATGTTGTGTGTATTTTCAGTTTTGTCCCAGTCTAACATAAAAACAGCATGCAAAAGGTGGCATTAGGAGGTGAGGGTGACCTTCTGTATACATATGACAGCAACTTGAAATGTATGATGTGGGCATTTCTTTCATAATTTTCATCCCACTGTAACACCAGAGGCAGTGTATAAAGGTAAGTCCAGATAAAATCTCTAGCTATTAGATCTAGGCGAGACTGATATCCTCTCCTGTGGGAGGAATAAAAAGGCACCTTGTTTGAGTTTATTCAGTTAAGTAGGTAGATGGACGAGTGTTCTAAACATATATAACCCCATGGCTTGCAGCCCCCAACCCCTAGCTTAATTTAGTTTAGTGTAGTCTTGATCAGTTAAGCTATGCTGAAAGGATTCGGAGGTGGGGTGGGGGTATTGATGAGTTAAAATTTCTTTTTGTCGTCTTTTTTCAGGCAATCATTGGATGAAAAGCTTGCTTTAAAACTCTAACATGCACGTTGGAGCATCTAGAACCTTCATAGCTTTTGGGGTCAGAGTCTCTCTGCTTGCTACAGTTACACGCCCACAGTTATTAGTGTGGTCTTGTTCAGACAGAGCATATTGAATGAAGGAATGCATAACTACAAGAAATAGCTGAATAAT
Organism: Protopterus annectens; assembly: GCF_019279795.1. Taxonomy (NCBI): domain Eukaryota; kingdom Metazoa; phylum Chordata; order Ceratodontiformes; family Protopteridae; genus Protopterus; species Protopterus annectens. Next base: position 912,802,452 of record NC_056748.1, on the reverse strand, counting down.
AAGACCAGCTGTAAGAAAAATAGTAACCTGGATGGCGTGAGTAGGCCAGGACGGGATGGGCACCGTCTGGAGGTGGAGCTATCATGGAGCTGCTATGGAGCTTTTTTCTTAAGATACAGTTTACATTGGGCTGGTCCTGAGTGACAGTAAACATTATAAAGACTAAACCAGCAAATGAGTGGAGAACAGATTTTGCCAGTAGGAATACATAGTAAAGAAAACTGGTAAAGAGATGGGAAGGAAACCAGTAAACCCAAATACTCTTTCCATTGTCTCTTCTTTTTCTCGTGTGCCCACCTCCATAATAATAATAATAAAAAAAAAAACTGCTGTTAAAGCGTAAGAATACAAAACTTGCTGCTGACAACCTTCCTTGCGATTACCTGAAAATAGCAGATGATGCCCTAGCATATCCAGTCTCTGTCTTAATAAACCGACCCTCATCAAAATGCTGTCCCTTCACTTTGGAAAATATCCCACATAATACCCCTCCATAAAGGTGGCTCCTCCACTGAACTCTCCAGTTACCGCCCCATAGCCATCCTTTCTACACTATCCAAAATACTTGAGAAATGTATTCACTCTCAAGTCCTAGACTATTTACAAACTAATAACCTTCTGTCCAGCACCCCACATGGATTTAGGCCATTCCATAGTACTACCACAGCCTTACTCTTTCACTAACACTATCCTTTATCGCAAAAATAGCCTGTTCTCGGACACATTTCTGGACCTAAGGCTTTTGATGTTCTCACACAAACTACTACTCTGTTCTCACTAACCTCTCCTTTTCTCAATCAGCTACAAGCTGGTTTCACAGCCATCTAGATGGCCGCCAACAATCCGTTGTGTGGCATAATGACTTACCACCTTCACTTTCTGTCACACTTGGTGTCCCCCAAGGCTCCGTCTTTGAACCAGTGTTATTCTCACTCTTCACTAATAATCTATTCACAGCCACCAAGCAGGCCATTCTCATACAGTATGCAGATAACTCAACTCATCTACTTGGCCCCAACTATACCGAACTTCGTAAAATCACACAGGAAGCCTTTTCCTCTGTAGAAAACTGGCTTATCCAATGCCCAACTGATACTCAGTCCTCAAGACTATTCTCATTTTCCAACCCACTAATCCCACCCTAACTAGCCCCCACTTCAATATTCTAGCCAACGACAACACCATTATCTCCCCTAAAGAACACACCAAACTACTTGGCATTGAGATTGACAACAATCTTAAATTCGACACATTTCTCTAACCATAAAAAAAGTTCACAAAAAACTAGGGTCATTGTATAGACCTAAGCAATACCTCACCAAAGCAGCCAGAATCTCAGTTGTCAAATCCCACCTCATTTCAACCTTACTCTACGCCTCTCCTATACTTACCAGTCTTAGACAAACTGGCCTAAACAAGCTAGAGTCCTGCTACAACAAAATAGCCAAACATCCTACTGCAGCCATCACTGCAACTAAAAGAACTCGATTGGCTCGAACTTACACAACTTCTTCAGCTCAATGAACTCTCCCTTGCTCATAAATTAGTAAACCATCCTCAAAACATACCCTCCCTTCAAAACCTTCTCCAGCCCTACTCTACTACTAGACCACTATGCTCCAGCAACAAAAAACAACTCCAAGTTACCAAAGCCAAGAACTCTGTTGGAGAAGCTCTCTTCTCCTGCATAATGTCCAAGTTATGGAACCCCCCCCATTACCACCCTACATTCATCCCATCACTTGAAAGCCGAACTAAAAGCCCACTTAAAAAGCCACTGGTATGTCCTTGAACCAGTCCAGACTGACCCACTTATGTTCCTCTCCTCCCCTCCCTTCCCTTACCCACCCTGCCTCCCAAAATCAGATAATTATATCTAACCCCTTTCTTTTCGTTTCCTTCTGATTTTTTCCTCTAACCCTTCCTGCTTACGTCACCATATGATGCATGTCAGCTGTATATCTGTTACTGTACATAATTATAACTTAATTTAAACAGTTTAGAAGGTGTACTTGTTAATTCTGATCTAAACATACTTGACATATTTTAATACTGAGCATTCTATGTCATCTTATGTTTATGGTGTCACTGCTGAACGCATTACTTTTTAATGTGTATTGCTACTTTTTATGTACCCCAATTGGTTCTTCATACATCCTTGCTGTTCATGTTTACTTGCTTTGCGTTACTTGTTTTGTTTGTGTGGAGCTTTTCTCCTTACGCCTCCACTGAAAATGGTCCTGTGTCCAGTCGGAATTTCCTAGTAAATAAATAAATATAAATAAAAGGATTCCTTATTACCTGATCGAACATTTAGATTAGCGAATACCTAAACGTCAATCTGGTAATAGTGAAAGCAAAAAACTGCGAATGGCCAATTTAACGCAGGGAAAGAATTCCCTTGGCCATTATGTGGATTTTGCCCGTTTCCCTGTCATATAGCGATCTCAGAGTTGGTATATTTAGTTAAGGGGTGTGGGGAGCAAAGCCCCCCACTTCATTTTAGTTTAATTTTTTTTTTTTGTGGCAGAGGGAATTCATTCCATATGTTAAATTGGCCATTCGCTGTTTTAATCTTTCGGTATTACCATTTCGACGTTTAGGTTTTTGCTAACCTAAACGTTCGGGTAATATAGATGCAAATAAAATGAGTAGTGTTACTTTGTATTGATAAATTGGATAGGAAATGATAGGATGAAAGCCAAGCAGATATTCATGTTTCACTGTTGCAGTCATTACATTTGGGTAATCTGCTGGCAGGTTACCCTCAGTCGGCCTGATCAACAAAGTCTTGTGTCCTGCGTCGGTTGCTGTCCTTTTTTCCATGACGTCAGGGGTATAAAACATGCAGCCGTTGCCATTACATCAGTCTTTCTTGCCGTGTGGTGCCTGAAGCCGAAGCAGTTCGCAAGTGCCAGTCGGCCGACTCCCGAAATTTTTGTTTTCGAGTTTCATAACCGAAGTATTCAACTTAAAGCTAAGTACCCCATTGAGGAAACTTTTTCTTGCTCCTTACTGATGTCAAGTAAAAGTTAATAATTGCATTACTTGTGGAAAGCAAATACCTCATAAAGATTTTCACTTGTACTGTATTCCTTACATAGGCCCTGACCACGACATACCTTGCTGTCGGTTTTGTGCTGTATTTAATCAGCGCATTATCTGTCGTCTGTACATTTCTGCCTCTAAATATTTCCGTTCTCGGTTTAATTATCCAGAAATGATGTCTGTTAGCCATCCGACTACTGGGATTTTGATAAAAACGCAAAGGTAAAGACAGAGACAGGCCGTCGAGGTCCAAAACTGCCGACAACGCTTCTAAGCCAGTCACCAGTTCTCCAGTACTCATTGAGGCGCTTTTGCATCCCCTGATACCTGCTACTTCTGACTCGCAGGCCTCTTCTGAGACCCATTCGGAGTCCGGTATGCCACGAGAAACTTCACCTATGGAACCCGCGGATGTCTCTACTTTGGATGGGTCCGGAGCTGCTGTGCAGGCACCGGCTTCTGAGGGTGTATTCAGGCCTACAGACTTGCATATTAAACAGACTCCACCTTCAATACTAAGGCCTAAATCTCGATCTATGTCTAAAAAAACGATGCCTAGGCCACATGTTCAGGCACCAATGTCTAAAAAAAAAAAATGATCAAAATGGCTGAAGATCTAATTACTCAATTCAGGGGTAGTCAACCCCCCCCCCCCCTTTCTAGGAGGCCTATGGCTGAGCTTTACTATGAATCTTCTGATCAGGACTCTGTTTCTTCTGACTCTTCTAATGACCTGGATTTGTCCATACCTACTTGTGAGGATTCTGATGCAGAGGATTCCATTCCCTCTGCTTCACCCTGAGGATTTTTCTTTTGGGGAAACTTTACATACCTTAAGGGAGCATTTCCACTGGGAAAGTCAGGAATTTTCTGATTAAAAAAAGAGGCTTAGGGATTTTCTTCTACCTCAGCATAGGCCTTTGGCTATACCTCCTGTACTAGACATTGTTGATGTGTTTTCGGAATCCAGTATGGCCCCTGATTCCCTGCCTCCAGCTCCTAGTAAACCTAACCGATACTACAGGGTTCCTGAGTCCCACAAGTTCCTTTTCAAAAATCCCGTTGCAGATCCTGAAACCATTTCTCAGGGGCCTAAGGGCATTAAGGCTTCTACTGCTAAAAATCCTACCCCTTCTGATAGAGACTCCAGTGAGCTGGATAGATGGGGTAAAAAGGTTTATACTTCCACAACCTTGGCAATCAGGGCTTTAAACTGTCAATTTCATACGTTAAAATGTCAACAGCATCTTATTGGACTGCTTAAACAAAAAATGATGATGATTTCTGACTGTGTGGAAAATAAAGATTTACAGGATTTATGCATTCTGCTGAACAAGTTGGAAAACATACTTTGCAATGTGGTTTTCATTCTTTAGGGGCCTCTTGCAGGGCTGCTGTTACTGGGTCTGTGCTTAGAAGGCATGCTTGGCTTAAGGAGCAATCTCTGCCTGATCATGTTAAAGCAAAATTGTTGGATGCTCCTTTAAATCAGGACTGCCTGTTTGGCAATAAGGCTGAAGTAGTTCTTAAAAAGATTTAAAAGAAGCTTACCTGCATATCCCAATCAGGGAATTTTGCAGAAGATACCTACACTTCAAAGCAGGCTACTTGCAGCATCAGTTCTCTGCACTGCCCTTTGGCTTGTCTACTGCGCCCAGGGTATTCACAAAGTGCCTGGCTCCAGTAATCCCATTTTGCAGGCAAAGAAGTATTCGGATATATCCATACCTGGACGATTGTCTAATTCAGGCAGAAAACCAGGCCATACTTGTAAATCATCTGGCGTTTGTAAAGAGGGCTCTAACACCATAAATGAAAAGAAATCACAACTGGTACCCTCTCAACAGATTACATTCCTGGGTGCAAGCTTGAATACAACTGCCCAGATGGCTTTCCTCACGCCAGAAAAGCAAATTCATTTGGTAACTTATTTCAAACAAGTGGCCACAAAAACCCTGTTATCTGTAAGACAAATACTGCAAGCTTTGGGATTCGTGGCCTCCTGCATTCTTCTAATTCCATATGCGAGACTGCATATGAGGAAACTTCAGTGGTACTTAAAAAGTCTGTGGAGTCAACATTGTCACAGCCTGGAAACGATGATTCCTATCGTACCTTGCCTACGCCTGGAGTTCCTGTGGTGGGCAGAGGCCTGCCACCAAAACAAGGGACTGCCATTCACACTACAACTACCCCCTGCCACTTAAACCCGAACTACAGACTCATCAGACTATGCATGGGGGGGCTCACCTGGCAGTTAAGTGCATTCAGGGCAAATGGAACCCAAATCAAATGCACTTACATATCAATGAAAAAGAAAAGTTAGCTGTACAGAATGCTCCGACAGCCTTCAAGGACTACATTCGTCCAGGACAGCTAATGATAAAGATGGACATCACCACGGTTATGTGGTACATAAAACAAGCAGGAGGTACACATTCCTACCCCCTCTGCAGACTAGCCATGGCATTGTGGAACACGGCCTTGAGCTACCAAGTGCAACTACAAGCTCAATTCCTGCCAGGGAACCTGAATACACTGGCAGACGGACTAAGCAGAAATCTCATGGACCCACACGAGTGGAAACTGGAACCACGGATTTTCAACATGTTGACAAGCATATGAGGGAGCCCAGACATAGATCTGTTTGCCTCCCCCCAGAACTGCCAGTTGGACAAATTTTGCACAAGGACTCCCCACAAAAAAGACTGGGAAGTGGATGGTCTGTCCTTCAGCTGGAAAAACCTATCAGTCTACGCCTTTCCCCCCTTCTTCTGCTCTTCAAAGTTCTGCTAAAAGTCAAACAGGACAAACCAAGTATGATTTTGATTGCTCCAGACTGACCACGCCAGCACTGGTACCCACTCCTGCGCAGTGTCACAAATATCTCCATGGCACCTGTCTCAGACCCCTACCTTGCTGTCTCAGCAGGAGAACCAAATTTTGCACCCTCAGCTCCCAACATTGAACCTTACAGCTTGGCTAATCACTTAAATTCACCCTTAGCATCCCTCAGCAAACCTGTGATGGATGTCATCTTGGAGGCGAGAAGGCCTAGTACTAGAAAATCTTATGCTGACAAATGGAAAAGATTCTGTGCCTGGAACCAATCTTTAGGGATGAGCACAGCAGTGCCCAAATTACGTCAGATTTTGCAATACTTAACTGAGATGCTTCACAAGGGCCTGTCTTTTTCTTCTATTAAAATCCACGCTTCAGCTATTTCAGCTCACTATAACACAGAACCACCCCTCTTTTCTCATCCCCTGCTCAAGCAGCATCTCAGAGGGGCAAAGAACTTGAGACCACCCAGGAGAGCTCCTACCCCTGCCTGGGACCTTAACTTTGTTTTGGAGAAGCTCACTTTACCTCCTTTCGAGTCAGCTGTTACTGCAGACTTATAATTTTTTTCTTGGAAAACAGCCTTCCTTTTAGCAATCACTTCAGCTAGAAGGATATCTGAATTACAGGCCCTTATGGCAGTGGAGCGTTTAATCATCTTTCATGCAGACAGGGTATCTCTGAGGACCAATCCATCCTTCATGCCCAAGGTGGTTTCCAGTGTGTCTCTTAACCAGTCCATGTATCCCAATCCACAGAACAAAGGGGAACGGATTCTGCATTCCTTGGACGTGCACAGACAACTTAGATTCTACTTGGACAGAAATAAATTTCAAAGAATATCTGAACAATTGCTAGTGGCATTTGCTGCTGGGGCAGAGGGGAATGCTATTTCAAAACAAGCCATTTCTAAATGGATAAGCCATTGCATACATTTCTGCTATAAGCGCCATGGAAAACTTATCCCCCAGGGGATCAGATCTCATTCCAGCAGGGCCGCATCTACTTCTGCAGCCTTTCCCAGAGGTGTTCGTACCAAGGATATTCTATAAGCTGCTACCTGGAGTTCTGTACATACTTTGACCAAGCATAATCATTTACCAATGCTCTCTAAATCCAGAGCTGGCTTTGCCACTGCTGTTTTACAGGGCCTTATAGCTGGTCCTAATGCTGTATAACTTCCTCCTCCTAACCATAGCTTTGGGAATCTACCCAAATGTAATGACTGCAACAGTGAAACATGAAGTACATAGTACAGTTTTGTACACTTACCATAAATGTAGATGTTGGAGTGTATTCACTGTTGCAGTTCTGGTTACCCTCCCTCCAGCCCCCTGTTTTTCTCTGACTATACCTCTCCTTTCTTTTACTATGTTTTAAAAAGCCTTTTTGGTGTATTTGCTTTTGTTTGGAGGTATAAGTTTGTGTTTTTAATTTTATTTGCTCCCCATTTGGGGGGCACCTGACATCTGGGGCAAGAAAAACTGATGTAATGGTATCTGCTGCATGTTTTATACCCCTGACGCCCTGACGTTATGAAGATGGGACTGCAACTGACGCAGGACCCAAGACTTTGTTAATCAGGCCGACTGAGGGCAACGTGCCAGCAGATTACCCAAATGTAATGACTGCAACAGTGAATACACTCTAACATCTACATTTATGATAAGTGTACACAACTGTACTTTTGATCTACACAGCAAAGATGACCTTGTGTTATCAGGGATTGTTGAAGTATGGGGGGGGGGGTGTATTGAATGAAAGACCAGCTCCTGTAAGGATCTTGGGTAAGAACAGATGCATTAAGTAAAGGGTAATGGGTAAGGCTCCGAAAATAGTACATGGTAAAATTAGAACTGATCGAAGGAGATTAAAAAAATAACTGAGATGGTGTGAAGGAAATAGAAACATATTTTGTGGGAATATGGGGGAGTGGGAAAGTTGTTTCACTCCCTACAGAATGTCATGACATGGTTGAAGAATGAATTTAACCAAGACGATTATGCTGTTAAGCTGGTATCTTGGTTTAGAATTGTCAAGACGAGCAAGGCCTAGCAGCAGGAGAAGGCAATTTCACAAGAGGAAATAAAGGGTTAAACCTGTTGTAAATGAAGTACTAAATATTGTAAAGGAAATAGTGCTGCTTTATAGGTAGGTACTAGGCTATTGGCCCCAGGGCCTATACAAGCCTAGCCATAACGATTCCCTGGCTATTGCTTCCCACAAATATCTATTTTCCTGGTCCCTTGTTTTAGAAGCAGAGGAAGTAATTTTCACAAAAAGTAATTGTTATATTTGGTAACAAAGTATACAGAAGAGGCTCAAATATTTTCTAATTTCTACAAATGTACTTAATTTTGTTAAAGTAAATCGGTCTAATGCATATGAGTAAACGAATAGTTAGAATGGTAATTGTGTATAATGCATGCATGTCCTTAAAGAAAATCTTATTGTGATATTTTTGTGCATGTTTGTGAGCTCATTTCCCAAGTTAATGTACTTAAATAGTTGCTTTAAAAAGACTTCTCGGCTATGACTTCTGTTTGATTTTTAGTTTCACAGACCTCATGTTCTTTAGTAGCAGAATGTTTGAGCTACAAGTGTCTGTTGTGTGTTGAGCTGTATACAGTTTTCCACACAGCATGGCCTTGAAAGGAACTACTTTACTCATAAAGAAGTCCTCGACCTTCATTGAATTAGTCCATTCTGTTGTCTTTCCTTAAATTGGATTGCAGAATGAGTTTTGCATGTAGTGGTTGTATATGAACATTTAATATAATGTATTGAAAGAACTAAGCTTCTTTGCTGTCCTTTTATGAAAGGAAAATGAAGTTGTGCAATCACCTAAAAGACAATGATTGGCTAGTTGTGTTTTGTTTGCTGTAGCATTTGCAACAAAGTTAAATGTCTGTTAAGCGGCAGTTTTGGTGTCCATTAATATTTTATGTAACCTTTGCAAACTGGGTGTGAAGTCCAGGGGTACTGCAGGATTTGTTTTGACTTTTTTCCCTTGCAATATTAGACTTCTCCATTCCATTTTGTTTTTCTGAATGTACTCTGCTTGTTAAGAACCCGTCCATCAATATTACAAATTCCATCAACACTAATCTTATGATGAACATAAAATTGAGGGTTATGATCCGGTTTCCAATCATAACCAGTTTGTTGTGTCTGAGACATGGCTGTCAAATTCACATTGAGAGCAAAGTTTGAGTTGAATCTAGACATCTGTTGAGTATATGAGAAGCAGGGTTATGATTAGACATACCCCAATAAGTTTGTGTAGCGACAAGCTTTGCTTGCTCCATGTACTGCAAAAGTTGGGGAAAAAAACACTGCAGCATTATGCATTTTAAGACTTTGAAAGCTATTACTTGCTTAGATCAGTCATCACAGAAGACTGGTAGGAAAGCGGTTAAATATTTAATTCAGACTAACTGCTTCCCACAACTCTTTCGTTGCAGCCGATTGCTGGTAATGCCCTACTGTGAAAGTGGAGCTTAACAGTGGTGAAGAATGTTGAAAAGAAGCTTAAGCACTTTTCTGATGTAGGATGCTTAACAAGCTTGTCTTTTCCTTGGTTTTGGAGCATAATTGTGGCATTCCATGCCCTACATAGTTGTAGTCAACATAAGGATAGTTTGATAAAACTTTTGTTGCAATACATGCTTACTTCCTTGTCCTTAATATTGTTTCTGGTATTTGTCCCATAGTTCTGTATAAAACATGGGTATTATGGGTTAATGTATTTTATATTTCTATATACTACTATGCATTTTATAGCCTTCTTTACTCTGCAGCGGGATGTGCATTAAAGTATTTTGCCAAGATTTTAACTCTTAAGTTAGTTTATCTTTTGTTTGGGGTTTGGGCTCCTTTAAGCCCTATCTAATAGCATTTGTTGGCATATACATTCTCACTTCTTCCTGTGCTGTAAGGACTAAAATACTGGGGTGTGGGAGGTAGTGTTTTATACCTACCATTTTCTAATGGTTGTGGCTGCTGACTGCATCTATAACCAATTTCTGAAATCAATATGAGGGGGAGGCTGTCAATAGCATCTGGCTAATTTATATTTTAAATTCCAGCAGCAAAGGTAATGTTTTGAACATCTGTTAATTGTGAGCATAATCTTTTGGCTGTACTGTACTGGATTCAAGAAATGCTGCCTTGGTTGTGGTATGCAAGCATTTATAAGAAGGTCTGTATGTTCTAGTCTTGAAATGATTTGTTATGTACGAGTACTGCACTTGCAAGTGATGGAAGAGCTGTAATAAAGGCAACATGCAACAGAAATTTGGATAAAAAATATAGTTAGTCTCGTGTAAAGCTTAAAATCCTTCACAACCGGTACTAGTGGGTTTGTATTACAGTACAAGTAGGTGACTGTATTGTTTCTGACCTAAAATTAAATGAGTCTATGTATTTGGCATTTTCAGCAACCTCTTAGAGAATGTACTAACATATTACCATATTTCTAGTAATGACAGCACTGATTGTGAACCAGAGGAGAAGAGGAGAAAAATGACAAATGTTGTAATTGATCAGCCTGCAAGTGAGACTAAAGTCTTAATAGATAATATTCCAGATTGTTCTTCATTTGATGAGGTAAGTACAGTTTACTGCAGTCCACATGTTTAAATTGCTGCTACTATTACTTCAGTTTCATCATTAGCTTTATTACTGAGATTGTGTTTCTCATGTTGGCATTTCCTATATAATTAAGTGATGATGTTCTTCGTGTTTCACTGTTGCAGTCATTACACTTGGGTTATCCTACTGGCAGGCTACCCTCAGTTGGCCTGAATTCCAAAGTCTAGGTCCAGCATCGGTTGCTGTCGCCTCTTCGCTGACGTCCGTGCGCCAGGGGTATAAAAGATGCAGCCAATGCCATTTTCCAAAGTCTTTCTTGCCGCACGGTGCCCGAAGCAGAAGCAGTTCGCAAGTGCCTGTCGGCCAACTCCTGAGATTTTCGAGTTCGAATTTCAGATCCGAAGTCTTCTATAAAGCTAAGTATCCCATTGGGGAAACTTTTTTTTCTTGCTCCAGAACTGATGTCAGAAAAAGTTGTTAATTGTATTTCTTGTGGGAAGCTAATACCTCATAAGGACTTTCATTCTTACTGTATTCCTTGCCTAGGGCCCTGATCATAATTTCCTAGGTTGTAGGTTTTGTGCTAGATTTAAACAAATCACTATTAAGCGTCTGTATGATTATGCTTTAAACTACTTTGGGCGCAGATTTAATTACCCAGAAATGTCGTCGAAAAGCCATCTGACTACCGGGGTTCACAAAAAATGCAAAGAAAAAGGAAAGACCGTGACCCAAAACTGACAACGAAGCTTCTCCTAAGCCAGTCGCCGGTTCGCTGGTTCTCAGTGAGGCGCTTTCGCAGCCCCTGACTACCGCTACTTAAGAGTCGCAGGCCGCTACTGACTCCCACGTGGAGTCAGCCATGCCGCTAAAAACTCAAGGTATTGCAGCTTCGGACGCAATTCCTTTAGATGGGTCTGGAGCCGCTGAGCAGGCACTGGCTTCTGAGGGTGTATTCAGACCTAAACAGCTATACATTAAACCGACTTCTAAGACAAAGACTAAAGCACCTTCAAAGGCAAAGAAGCTACCTCAAGAGCCACGTGGACAGGCCTCCATGCCCAAAAAACAGATGCTTAAAATGGCCGAAGACTTGATTACCTTAATCAGGGGTTCCCATCCCCCTCCTGATGAGGCCTAGGCAAGAGACTGTGAATCTTCAGATCAGGTTTCCATTTCTTCTGATTCTTTTGATCAGGAATATTCCCCCCCGTATGAGGATTCTGATGCTGAAGAATATATTCCTTCAGCTTTTCCGGGGGATTATTCTCTTAGGGAAACCTTGCATACCATGAGGGAGCATTTCCACTGGGAGAGCCAAGATTTTTCAGAGTCTAAAAAGAAGCTCAGGGATTTCCTGATGTTCATAGTATTACACTGCTGCAGTCATTACACTTGGGGTTATCCTGCTGTCAACCGGTTCCCCAGTCGGCCTGAGTTCCAAAGTCTTGGTCCGGCATCGGTTGCTGTCGCCTCCTCCCTGACGTCAGTGCAACAGGGGTATATAAGATGCAGCCGACGCCATTTTCTTCAGTCTTTCTTGCCGCGCGGTGCCCGAAGCAAAAGCAGTTCACAAGTGCCAGTCGGCCATCTCCTGAGATTTTCATTCCGAATCCAGAACCGAAGTCTTCTACAAAGCTAAGTACCCCGTTGGGGAAACGTTTTCTTTCCTCAGACCGATGTCAGTAAAAGTTAATAACTGTATTTCTTGTGTGAAGCAAATACCTCATAAGGATTTCCATTCCTATTGTATCCCATGCCTGGGCCCTGACTACGACATCACTGGTTGTTGGTTTTGTGCTAGGTTTAACAAGTGCACTGTAAAACGTCTGTTTGATTTTGCCCAACATTATTTTGGTAGAAAATTAAATTATGCCATGCCGTCGGAACTTCTGACAACCGGAATACACAAAAAGCGCAGAGACAAGGATAGGCATCCGAGGTCCAAAACTGACTAAGCCTCTTCTAGTCCAGTCGCCGGTTCTCCGGTTTTCAGCGTGGCGCCTTCGCAGCCCCTGACTACCACTTCTGTAGAACCACAAGCTGCCTCTGACTCCCACGTGGAGATGGCTGGACCTTCGGACGCACAAGTTCTTCAGCCTACCGAGACTAACCTTTCAGAGGGATCCGGAGTAGCTGAGCAACCCACAGCTATAGAGGGTGTCTTCAGACTTACTCAGTTAAGCATTAAACTCTCAGCTAAGTCTAAGCCTCCTTTAAAGTCAAAGAAACAAATACAGCATTCTCCAGGACAGGCCTCCATGCCTAAGAAACAAATGCTCAAAATGGCCGAAGACCTAGTCACTCTGATTAGGGGGGGTCCCATCCCCCTCCTGATAAAAGGCCTAGACAGGATGCAGACTATGACTCATCCGACCAGGTGTTCATCTCTTCTGATTCATCCTCAGACCTAGGATACTCTTTACCCCCTTATGAGGATTGTGATGCTGAGGAATCAATTCCATCAGCCTCACCGCCTGAGGACTACTCCTTTGGGGAAACCCTACATACCATGAGGGAGCATTTCCACTGGGAAGGCCAGGATTACTCAGAATCCAAGAAAAGGCTAAGAGACTTTATTTTATTACGTCAACACAGACCCCTTGCTATTCTGCCACTGTTAGATATTGTGGATGATGTGTATACTGAATCCAGCTTAAATCCTGATTCCTCACCTCCAGCCCCTGTTAAACCTGACAGATACTACAGAGTCCCTGATTCAACATAAATTTCTGTATAAAAGCCCTGTAGCTGACCCTGAAACTATTTCTCAGGGACCCAAAGGAGTTAAAGCCTCATCAGCCAAGAATCCAGTTCCCTCTGACAGATTCCAGAGCATTAGACAGATGGGGAAAGAAAGTATATACGTCTGCAACTTCAGCAATGAGAGCCTTAAATTGCCAGTTTCACATGCTAAAATATCAGCAATTTTTTCTGTCTCATTTGAAACAAAAAATGCTTCCAGAATCAGATCCTCCTAATTTTAAAGAAATGCAGGACTTATTGCATGCAGCTGAACAAGTGGGAAAGCATACTTTGCAATGTGGTTTTGATTCTCTAGAGGCCTCCTGCAGAGCAGCAGTTACAGGTTCTGTCATTAGAAGACCTGCTTGGTTAAAAGAACATACGTTACCAGATCATGTTAAAGCAAAATTATTGGATGCACCTTTGCAGCAGGATGTGTTATTTGGAGTTAAGGCAGAAGAGGTATTAAAGAAAATGGAGGATAAGGCAAAATCTATGCAAACTGTGAAGGATTACTTACAGGTTCAGCCTCTTAGATTTAGCAGAAACTGGCCAACTAAGAATTGGTCCTTTCCAATTACAGACAGACCTCAAAGGGGAAGATACAGACGTCCAAGAGGTAGAGGTCAAACACAAGGTCCTTACAGGCCTCGACAGTGGGTTGCATTAGGCCAGAAAGAAGGGGAGGACAGGCCCAAACCATATAAAAAGCAGCTCCAATGACTTCCCACTACAGCTGCCAAACAAATCCTTCTTGGCAGCCCCCTTGGGAGGAAAACTGGCACTCTTCTACCACAATTGGCAAATGATCACCAAAGACAAATGGGTTCTCAACATTGTATTTCAAGGTTATAGGTTCCACTTTCACACTCTGCCAAGGTTAAAAGGAATGCCAAATCTGCCACCAAATCAATGGGCAGAAGCTCAAAAACAAATTACAGCACTCATGGATATGAGAGCTATTCAAAAGGTACCATCACATGAGCAAGGACAAGGATTTTACTCGAGACTCTTTCTGGTACCCAGAAAGGACAAAGCCTGGAGGCCCATTCTGGATCTTTCATCTCTAAACACTTACCTGGATGTTCTGAAATTCAGAATGTTGACATTACAGCAGCTTCTTCCCATGCTGGGCAAGAAAGCTTGACTCGTGACCTTGGACCTAAATGAGGCATACCTGCATGTCCCTATCAGACAAAACTGCAGAAGATGGTTCAATGCACTACCAATTCTCTGCACTGCCCTTTGGCTTATCTACTATGCCCAGGGTCTTCACAAAGTGCCTGGCACCAGTAATTGCATTTTGCAGACAGAAAGGAATTCAAATTTATCCGTACCTGGATGACTGCCTGATTCAAGCAGAGAGCAAGGACATTCTTCTAAAGCATCTGGCGTTTGTAAAAAAGTTAAGTTGCTTGGGGTTCACAGTAAACGAAAAGAAATCAAAACTAGTGCCCTCACAAGAGATTATATTCCTGAGTGCTAGCTTGAACACAACGGCCCAGATGGCTTATCTCACGCCAGACAAACAAGGACAACTGACTCAATACTTTCAATTGATGGCAACAAAGACCCAACTCCCTGCAAGAAAAATTCTGCAGGCCTTGGTTTACATGGCATCCTGCATACTACTAATTCCATATGCCAGACTGCATATGAGGAAACTACAATGGTACCTAAAGAATGTATGGTCTCAACACTGTCAAAGTTTGGAAACAGTTATACCACTAATCCCTTGCCTTCAACAGGAGTTTCAGTGGTGGGCTCAAGCTCGTCACCTCAACAAGGGAAAGCCTTTTACACAACCCACAGCCAGGCAAACACTAACAACAGATGCATCGGATTACGCCTGGGGAGCACACATGGCAGACATATGTACTCAGGGCACGTGGCCCGCAGAACAAAGGCATCTTCACATCAATCAAAAAGATGCTAGCTGTACAAAATGCGCTTATAGCTTTCAAGGACCTGCTGCATCCAGGACAACTACTGCTAAACAGACAACACCACAGTTATGTGGTACATAAGCAAGGGGGCACTCACTCCTACCCCCTATGCAGACAAGCTATGACCTTGTGGAACACAGCTATAAACCTTCAAGTTCATCTGCAAGCACAATTCTGCCAGGAGAGAAAAACACGCTGGCAGACTACATAAGCAGAAACATTATGGATCCCCACGAATGGGAGTTGAATCCACAAATATTCAGAATGATAACACAGAAATGGTGGAGCCCTGATATAGATCTGTTCGCATCCCCAATAAACTGCCAGCTACAAAAATTATGCACAAGGCGTTAACATCTACAAGCATGGAAAGTGGATGCCCTCTCATTCAGTTGGGAGAACCTACAAGTTATACGCTTTCCCACTACTACCTCTCCTGCCAAAGGTACTCATAAAAGCCAGGCAGGAAGAGCCAAAGATGATCCTGATTGCACCAGACTGGCCACACCAGCACTGGTACCCAATCTTAAGGAGCTTAGCACAAGAACCACCCTGGATTTTGCCTCAAATCCCACATCTGCTGACTCAGCACAACAAACAAAGCAATGCCTCTCTCCAAAGCGGTTATGGATGTCATTCTGGAGGCCAGAAGGCCTAGTACCAGGAAAGCCTATTCGAATAAATGGAAGAGATTCATGTGCCTGGAACCAAGCTCACAGCCTTGACCCTCTTGTCCCAAACATTCCTCAGATACTACAATACTTAACTGAGATGCTGGACAAAGGACTCTCCTCATCCATCAAGATCCATGCCTCTGCCATCTCTGCTCATTACAACATGGATCCACCAATTTTCTCTAATCCTCTGTTAAAACAGTACCTCAGAGGGGCTAAAAACATAAGACCACCCCGTTGAGCACCTACTCCAACTTGGGATCTCAACTTTGTTTTGCAGATGCTAACTTTACCTCCTTTTGAGCCAGCCAACACAACAGAATTAAAATATATCTCTTGGAAAACTGCTCTGCTCCTGGCAATAACATCAGCACGAAGAGTTTCATAATTACAGGCACTAATGGCAGTGGAACCTTTCCTCATTTTCCACCAGGACAGGGTGTCTTTAAGAACTAACCCTTCTATTATGCCAAAGGTGGTATCCAGTGTGGCTCTAAACCAAACTATTCACCTGCCAACTTTTTATCCTAAACCACAGAATAAAGGGGAGAGACTACTGCACTCTTTGGACATTCACAGGCAGTTATGCTTCTACTTGGACAAAACCAAAGCTTTCAGAAAATCTGAGCAATTATTGGTAGCATATGCCGCAGGAGCACAGGGAAAAGCCATTTCAAAACAGACTATTTCAAAATGGATAGGACATTGTATACATTTCTGTTACACATACCATGGAAAACCTGTACCTAGCAGCATTAGATCTCACTCCACCAGGGCAACAGCCACTTCAACTGACTACCTCAGGGGAGTACCTACCAAGGATATTTTGGAAGCGGCAACTTGGAGTTCTGTACATACCTTCACCAAGCATTACCATCTGCCTCTATACTCTAAATCCAGAACTGGCTTCGCCACTGCACTGCTGCAGGGCCTTATAGCGACCCCCTAATGCCTTATAGAACCAGCCACCCTTCCTCAGTTTTGGGATTCTACCCAAGTGTAATGACTGCAGCAGTGTAACACGATGAACATCGTACAGTTTTGTACCTACCATAAATGTAGATGTTCGAGTGTATACACTGCTGCAGTCCAGGTTACCCTTCCTCCTTCCCCTCTTACTGGCTGGTACATACCTATGTCTTCTACCCTTACTACCTATGGGGAGTATTTGCTGGTAGCTGTAAGTTGTTTTTTGCTTTTCTTATGTATGTTGTATTAGCAATTGGAATTGCCTACCTATATAGAGGCACCTGACATCTGGGGCAAGAAAAACTGAAGAAAATGGCATCTGCTGCATCTTATATACCCCTGTCGCACTGACGTCAGGGAGGAGGCCACAGCAACCGACGCCGGACCAAGACATTGGAACTCAGGCCGACTGGGGAACTGCCCGACGGCAGGATAACCCCAAGTGTAATGACTGCAGCAGTGTATACACACTAACATCTACTTTTATGGTAGGTACAAAACTGTACTTTACTACCTCAGCACAAGCCCCTAGCCATCCCTCCTGTGTTAGACATTGTAGATGATGTGTTTTTGCAGTCTAACCTTACCCCTGACTCCTTATCTCCAGCACCTGTTAAGCCTGACAGATATTACAGGGTTCCTGACTCTCACAAATTTCTTTTTAAAAACCCTGCTGCAGACCCAGAAACTATCTCTCAGGGTCCCAAGGGTGTTAAGGCTTTTGCTGCAAAAAAAACATACCCCTTCAGACAGGGATTCTAGGGCTCTGGATAGATGGGGAAAAAAAGTTTACACATCTGCTACCTTGGCTATAAGGGCCTTAAACTGCCAGTTTCATATACGCAAATATCAGCAACATGTCATGGCAATGCTTAAACAGAAAATGTTAAATTCTGAATGTGCAGAAAACAAGGAAATGCAGGATATATTGCATGCAGCTGAACAAATTGGAAAGCATACTCTGCAATGTGGTTTTTATTCATTAGAGGCCTCCTGCAGGGCCACAGTTACAGGTTCTGTAATTAGAAGGCATGCTTGGTTAAACAAAATCTGCCTGATCATGTTAAAGTTAAATTATTGGATGCACCTTTACAGCATGATTCCTTGTTTGGTGTTGAGGCAGAGGAGGTGTTAAAAAAAAATGGAGGACAAGGCTAAATCTATGCAAACGGTCAAAGATTTCTTACAAGTACAGTCACCTAGGTTTAGTAGACACTGGCCAATAAAGAATTGGTCATTTCCTGTGTCAGACCTCAACGGGGCAGACCCAGATGCCCTAGAGGCAGATCCCAGGTGCAAGGTTCATACAGGTCAAAGCAATGGGGTGCTTCTACCTCCAAAAGTGGAGGACAAATCACAGCCTTACAGGAGACAGACCCAATGACTTCCCCCTTCCTGCACCAAGCACTTATTTCCTGGCAGCACCCTTAGGGGGAAAATTAGCACTTTTTTCTCAAAATTGGCACATTATAACCCAGGACAAGTGGGTTCTAAATATCGTGTCACAAGGCTTACAAGTTCCATTTCCATACCCTGCCAAAGGCAAACAGCTGGCCAGATCTGCCAAAAAATCAGTGGGCAGAGGCACAAAAACAAGTCTCATCCCTCCTGGACATGAGGGCTATTCAACAAGTGCCAGAGCAAGAGCGGGGTCAAGGATTTTACTCAAGACTGTTCTTGGTACCTGGAAAGGACAAGGCCTGGAGGCCAGTACTGGACCTATCGATTCTGAATATATTCCTGGACATACCAAAATTCAAAATGTCGACTTTGCAGCAGCTACTGCCCATGCTGGGCAAGAACGCTTGGCTTGTAACTTTAGACCTAAAGGAGGCATACCTGCATGTCCCAGTCAGACAAATATGCAGAAGATACCTCAGATTCAAGGCTGGTTCTATGCATTGCCAATTCTCTGCACTGCCCTTTGGCTTATCTACTGCACCCAGGGTCTTTACAAAGTGCCTGGCACCAGTAATTGCATTCTGCAGACAGAGGAATACAAATATATCCTTAATTGGACGACTGCCTAATTCAAGCAGAGAAAAAGGACATCCTTCTACAGCATCGGGCATTTGTGAAAAAACTTCTAACATGCCTGGGTACACAGTCAACGAAAAGAAATCAAAACTCGTACCCTCTCAAGAGATAATATTTCTGGGTGCAAGCTTAAATATAACTGCCCAAATGGCTTATCTCATGCCAGACAAAGACAACTGACTACCTACTTCAACATGTTAGCAACAAAGGCCCAGTCATCTGCAAGAAATATTCTGCAGGCTTTGGTCTTCATGGCATCCTGCATCCTACTAATTCCATATGCAAGACTGCATATGAGGAAACTTCAATGGTACCTAAAAAGTGTTTGAACTCAACATTGCCACAGCCTGGAAACTATAATTACTCTCATTCCCTGCCTGCAACAGGAGTTTCGATGGTGGGCAAAAGCTTGTCAGCAAAACAAGGGACAGCCATTTACATTACCCCTAGCCAGGCAAACACCAACAATGGATGCGTCCGATTATGCCTGGGGGGGCCCACATGGCAGGAAAATGCATTCAAGGAACATGGACCTCAAACCAAATGCATCTACATATCAATCAGAGATGCTAGCTGTTCAAAATGCCCTGACAGCCTTCAAGGACCTACTTCAACCAGGACAACTACTGATAAAGACAGACAACACAACGGTCATGTGGTATATAAACAAGCAGGGGGGCACACATTCTTACCCCCTTTGCAGACTAGCCATGACTTTGTGGGACACAGCATTGGCTTACCAAGTACATCTGCAAGCACAATTCCTGCCAGGAAGGAAAACTACTCTGGCAGACGAACTAAGCAGAAACCTCATGGATCCCCACGAGTGGCAGCTGGATCCACAAGTCTTCAGCATGATTACAACAAAATGGGGGTGCCCAAACATAGATCTATTTGCCTCCCCTCACAGCTACCAACTAAAGAGATTCTGCACAAGGATTTATCACAGAGAAGCATGGAAAGTGGACGCCCTATCATTCAGCTGAAAAAACCTGTCCGTATATGCCTTAACCCTTTTGCCTCTCCTCCCCAAGGTACTCCTAAAGGTCGGACAGGAGAAGCCAAAGATGATACTGATTGCACCAGACTGGCCCCGCCAGTACTGGTACCCAATCCTAAGGAACTTGTCTCAATACCCGGCTTGGACCTTGCCTCAAATACCTCATCTATCCCAACAAAACAATCAGATCCTGCACAGCCAACTAAAGACCTTAAATTTGGCAGCATGGAGGATAATGTAGTCATTCAAAACGCGCCTCTCACTAAAGCTGTGATGGATGTCATTTTGGAGGCCAGAAGGCCTAGTACCAAAAAATCTTGTGCTGGAAAATGGAAGAGATTCTGTGCTTGGAATCAGGCAGAAGGAATTGACACAGCTGTACCAAATATTCCTCAGATTTTGCAATACTTGACTGAGATGCTGGACAAAGGTCTATCCTTTTCATCAATTTAAATTCATGCCTCTGCCATTTCGTCTCATTACAATACAGAGCCACCAATCTTTTCTCTCATCCTTTGTTAAGGCAGTACCTCAGAGGAGCCAAAAACTTAAGACCTCCAAGGAGTTCACCAATACCTGCATGGGACTTCAGTTATGTCTTGGAAAAACTCACCCTGCCTCCTTTTGAGCCAGCTGCTACAGCTGATATAAAGTTTTTATCTTGGAAAACAACTCTGCTCCTAGCAATAACCTCTGCAAGACTAGTCTCAGAGCTACAGGCACTCATGGCTGTGGAAACCTTTATCATTTTTTATCCAAACAGGGTTTTTGTGAGGACAAACCCGACATTTATGCCCAAGGTAGTGTCCAGTGTGGCCCTTAACCAAACTGTTAATCTGCCTACTTTTTATCCAAACCCACCAAATAAGGGGGAGAATTCTGCATTCTTAGGACTCAGCTACGCTTCTACTTTAACATAACCAAAGCTTTCAGGAAGACAGAGCAACTACTAGTTGCATATGCTGCAGGATCACAAGGAAAGGCTATCTCAAAGTGGATAGGCCACTGCATTCGTTTCTGCTATTCACAACATGGCAAGCCAGTGCCTAAGGGCATTAGGCCACATTCAACCAGAGCAGCAGCCTTCCTCAGGGGAGTACAAACCAAAGACATTTTAGAGGCTGCTACCTGGAGTTCAGTGCACACCTTTACAAAGCACTATCATTTACCACTCTACTCTAAATCCAGGGCAGGCTTTGCCACTGCAGTTCTGCAGGGCCTCATAGCCTCTCCTAATGCTATTTATCTCCAGCCTCCCAACCATAGCTTTGGGATTCAACCCAAGTGTAATGACTGCAACAGTGAAACACAAAGAACATAGTACAGTTGTGTACAATTACCATAAATGTAGATGTTCGAGTGTATTCACTGTTGCAGTCCAGGTTACCCACCCACCATCCCCCATATCTTTTCTAGAACTTATCTGCACTTCTCTAATCTATACAACCTATGTGGTGTATTTGCTTGTAGATGAAGGTATAATATATTTTGGTGCATGCATGTTTTATTGGCATATTTTTAGCCTACCCTTTTTGGGGCACCTGACATCTGGGGCAAGAAAAACTGAAGAAAATGGTGTCTGCTGCTTCTTTTATACCCCTGGTGCACTGACGTCAGGGAAGAGGCGACAGCAACCGACGCCGGACATAGACTTTGGAATTCAGGCTGACTTGAGGGTAGCCTGCCAGCAGGATAACCTAAGTGTAATGACTGCAACATTGAATACACTCAAACATCTACATTTATGGTAAGTGTACACAACTGTACTTGTTTCCCCCCCCTTTT